>NC_044988.1:8755332-9055332 GCF_008728515.1 Papio anubis | reverse complement strand
AAAAGCTTATTTTGCCATGGATGGAGCAATAAGGGTGATTCTTGTGAGGGATCAGAGGGAGAAGAGAAGAGCTGTGGGAAATCTTCTGTCTTCCAGGAAAACACCTAAGTGTTTGATAGCAGAATGCTGGTAGAAATATGAACAGTAAAGGCCATTCTGAAGAGGTCACATGGAAGTGAGGGACACGTGATTGGACCATGGAGGAAAGGCCATCCTTGTTATAAGGTGGCAAAGAACTTTGCTGAATTGTGTTGTTGTTCTAGATTTCTGTAAAAGGTAGAACTTATGAGTGATGAAACTGGATATTTGGTTTTAAAATTTGAATATTAGGAAATTTCTACATAAGATGTTGAAGGCATGGCTTGGTTTCTCTTGAGTAATTAAAGTATGAGAAGAGAGAAATGGCGCAAACACAATGTTAATCAAAAAGGAAACAGAACTTAAAATTTTGGAAAATTCTCAGCCTATGTATATTGTAGAGAATGAAAAAGCACGTTCAGGAGACAACAGCACCGGTGTGGTCAAGCCACTGTTTGATGAAGAGACTCGAATGAGTTGGTATCTCAAGGGGAGCCAGGTGCTGTTTATCAAGACAATGGAAGAGGACCCACAGGCATCTCGGAGATCATTGGGGCTGCCGTTCCCATCACAGTCTTAGAGTGCAAGGGCCTGGGTGGAGAAAGAAGGCCACTGTTGCCCAGTACTACCTCATATCGCGGGCTCTTCTTCCTTCATTGCATTTCAGCGCAGCTGTTGAGCCTCAAAATAGTGTGCCTCATACTTGGCAAAGCTGGGGCAACATCACTGTCTCCACCTAGATTTTAAAGGATGCCCCCGAAAGCCACAGGGCCCAGGCGGAGACCTGCTGCAGAGGTCAGTCCACCCCAGAGACTCCAGCAGAGCCATGGAGGTGGACCGCTCCTGAGACCCCATACCAGAAGAGCCACAGAAGCACGATTCCAGGCCAGGAGAGCTGGGGATGGGACCCAGGCATAGAGCTACTACAGAGGTGGGGCCGTGGCAGAGAACAGCCTCAGGGGCAAGCCGACCACCCTAGTGGGCCTACATGACAGAACTTCCAGCCAAAGATGATTCTGAGGCTTTACAGTTTTAGACTTACTTGGGACCAGTTACCCCTTTCTTCTTTCCTAGTTCTCCTTTTGGAATGGGAATGTCCATCCTAAGCCTGTTTCACCGTTGTAATTTGGAAGCACATAACATGTTTGATTTCAGAGGCTCACAATTAGAGGGAAAATTACCTCAGGATGAATCGTACCTGGAGTCTCACCCATATCTGTTTTAGATGAGACTCTGGGCTTTATTTTGTTTTTGTTTTTGTTTTTGAGACAGGGTTTTGCTCTGTTTCCCAGGCTGGAGGGCAGTAGTGCAATCACAGCTCACTGCTGCCTTGACCTCCCGGGCTCAAGCAATCCTCCCAGCCTAGCCTTCTGAGTAGCTGGAACTACAGGTGTGTGCCACCACGCCTGGCTAATTTTCATATTTTTTTGTAGCAATGGGGACTTGCTGTGTTGCCCAGGCTGGGATCAAACCCTTGGGCTCAAGTAGTCCACCTCCCAAAGTGCTGGGATTACAGGTGCAAACAACTGTGCCTGGTCTAAGACTCTGGACTTTATACTTCTGAGCTGATGCTGGAAAGAGTGAAGACTTTAGGGGCTATTTGGATGGAATGAATATATTTTGCATGTGAGAAGGGCAGAATTTGAGAAGCCAGGAACAGAATGCTCTAGACTGAATGTTTGTGTTCCCACCAAATTTGTATGTTGAAATCCTAACCTCCAAGGGGATGGTATTAGGAAGTGGCATCTTTGGGAGGTGATTAGGCAATGAAGGTGGATCCCTCATGAATGGGATTAGTGCCTTTGTAAAGGAGACCTCAGACAGCTAGCTGGTACCTTCCACTATGTGAGGAGACACCAAGGTGCCTTCTATGAACCGGAAACTAAGCCCTTGCCAGACACAACATCTGCTGGTGCCTTGATCATGGACTTCCAGCCTCTAGAGCTATGAGCAATGAATTGCTGTTTATAAGCCACCCACCCAAGCCACCAGGCTCTTTGGAAATAAAGGGTGTAGGATGAAAAACCTTGAGACATATATGTAATTAAGAGCCTACAATTACAAAAAGCAACAAAACAAAACAAACCAGTCCTTTTCAGGAATAAGGATGATCAGCTGGGCAGGAAACTGCGAGCTCTGGTCTCAGGCTCCTCACGCTCATCCCAGCCCCTGAGAATCAGACGCAGTCTAATTCCCAGCAGAGACGCAGATCAGGGCTTGGACACACCTCTTATTCTCTTTTTATATTTCCTGCTAGTCAAACAATAGGAGCAAAGAACTGTGAAATATTGGTTAGGTTATATGCTATGGTTTCTTTGTTTTTCAGAAAAATATTTGTGGGCAAAATAAGGATTTGGGAACTGCAATCTAAGAGGGAAATAACTGTTTCCCCCAATGTCAAAGATAAAAACCACACATGTTGCGTGGGTATGCTTATGAAAACATACACCCTCCTTCATTCACTCAGCCAATGTGTCCTGCACCCAGCCCTCCTGTGGTCCAGGCTCCTGCATGCTGGAGCACAGGGAAGTACTGCCTGAGGCTGTGGTTTGAGCTCCCAATCAGGGGAAGATGGAAAGGTGAATTTAGGGGATTCCAGAACAGCTCTTGCTGTGATAGTGATGCCCAGAGAGCTAACAAAGGGGACCCGAGGTCCTTAGAACAAGAGAGAGGGCCAGGAGGCCTGGGTCTTTTCCAGAGTCAGAGAGACCATCTCAGTGGGCAGATAGAAGGGCTTGGGGCCACACACACGTGGGCAGCACAGATGCCAGGCAGGTGACAGAGGCAGCATTTGTGCAAAGCATGTATGTAGGGACAGAGGCCCAGAGGTGAGGGGACAGCAGCAGCATACATGGACTGAGGCTCCTCAGAACCGTATCTCCTCTTTTCAGCAAGTGGGTGCATGAAGGTCCCTGTAAAGGAATGGTACCCAGGCCAGGAGACTGTATGGAGGCCATGCTGAGGCCCATGTGCAAAGCCATGAGACTGTTGGTTTGGAAGAGAAGCGAGGAGGCTCAGTGTGCTGATTCCAACTCCACAGGCAGTAGGCAAGGGCGGCTGAAGGGAGGGACCCTCGTGGGGCACTGAAAGGGGGCTGCCCTTGCTTGCCCTAGGTGCACCTCTGCGTGCTCCTGAATAGCTGTGGCCCTCTCCTTGAGCACCTGGAGTCCCAGGTACAAGTGACACTCTCCAAACAGGGTAGGAGAAACCGGTAAGAAGGCAAGGATGGGGCCCTTGGGTGCAATGGGAAGAGCACCCTGCAGAAGGGTGGCATGGAGGAGCAGGGCCAGAACATCCGTGAGGACAATGGTGAGCAGTGCAGGCTTCCAGGGACAAGAGTAGAGACAGGATCATTGCCACAAATGGAGTTGAGATATGCATGCGCGTGCATGTGCTGAGGATAGGTGGGTCTCTGGAGTTGGATATGGATGGTTTAGAGAAACAGTGGGATGTGGATGGTTTAGGAAAGAGGTGGGAAAGGGCAGGATTCAAAATGCTGCAGGAGGATAGACCTAGTTCAGGAGTGAGGGACTCGCCCCCCAGGATGGAAGGTGGTGAAGGAGCACCACTTGCAAGTCCCTGCTGCCGTGCGAGGCCTGCCAGTGGCCGGCACAGTCTGAGGTTGTCAAGCACACAGGGATGCTTCGTCATGAAAGGCACGGCACCGCTCATGCTGCCGGCAACGCGGGTTTACATCATTTCAGGACATAGTGGAACCGTGTCCTGATCTGCCCTTGGGCACCTTATGGAGCCTGAAATCCAGGGCGCCTGCTAAGTGGGAAGGGGACTGACAGGAGGCAACTTCAAGGACTCTGTATAACTTGGAACTAAAGCAAAAAAAAAAGATGGAGAAAGGAAAAGGCCGCCACAAGCAGTAAACGTCTCCTCTTTCTTCCTATTTTTCCCAAGCAATTTCAGAAACCGCTTGTGACTGTTATCATTCTGGAATATTATCCAAGAGACCATTGTTCCCCAGGGAAAGAAAGTAACAGATGAGAAACTTTGGGTCTGGACCTATGCCGTCACTAATGTGCTGTTTTTGTAAAACCTGACAGGCCAGGGCAGCCTAAATTTTTTTAAAAAATAAAAATGAGGGATTTAGTTCCCTTGGTATTGCAAAATACTCAGCAAAATAATCTCTTTCTGTACCCTATGTCAGATTTTTTTTTAAGTGCTGATGAAATGCAGACCTTGGCAATTTTTGTTTAATCCGAACCCAGAAGGACCGGCTGTCAGCTCACGGCCGTCAGTTAATGCAGGGCTTGTAAGGCCATTTATCAATCGAGTTCATCAGCTTGAATCTGTGCCAGCCATTTTCTCTCATAAAATAATATAGCACAGCCCTTGATCTTGCTGAAACTGGGGGTGACAGCGTCTGTTTGCGTGCATTCTGGGCTGACGCAGGCCATGGAAACAGCTGGTGCAGGTGTTGCTGGCTTTGACTGAAATCCACAGCCCACCACGGCATTGTAGATGCATGTGCATTGATTTGAACCTAGATGCCTTAGGCGCTGTGTGGCGTTCAGTAACTGACTTGACTTCTCTGTTTCTCACAAATTAGCGAGAGGTCATAATACATTTCTCGTGAGCTAATGCCTATTGAAAGGAAATAAAGCTTTTTCACCTGTAGCACAGCCAGGCATACAAGCTATAAGTATGAGTGATCATTATTATTTATTCTTCATTAGCATTTCCCAATGTGTTATATAATTGTTATTCAAAAGAAAAAAAGTCTTAAACGAAAATCCATTTACTGCTGGGACAGGACAGCCCTAGCCATAGTTCCAGGCACCCTGAGATCCGTGTGCCTGTGATGAGGTTTAGTGGCATTGGCTCTATATTTCTCACGAAGCTGTAGGACAATGAACTGAAATAGTAAATAGGAAAGCACCTTATGTATCATCAAACCACACACAGGCATGGGACGGGGTACGCACACCGTGGCAACAGCAACCGGGGTTAATAGATTACATTCGCCCAGCTCCAGTGAATGTGTAGGGGATGAGGTGCCCCCAGCAGTTACTGTGAGAGCTGTGAGAACAGAGGCAGTCAGCGCTCCAGCCTAGAGCCCTCAAGGGGCACTTGGAAGGTCCTCCAAGCCAAATTCCCTCCCCTTAAGGCTGGGGCAGAGACTCTCTATCTTCTATGTCTAATGACTAACCACAGTGGGTGTTCAAAGTCAACTCCAGACATGGCTCTTCCCTGCCATCAGAGAGGAGATGACCCAGGGGAAGACTCGTAGGCTCTGGGCCATCTCTATGCCAAGATCTGTTTCCTCGGGGCAGCACAGGGAACATCAAGGATTTATCCTCCCTGTGGAAAGGAAAGGTGTCAAGTGGGAATGCTAATGTTGAAATGTGTGCTGGGCACTTCCTGTGTCTGCACTGACTGCTTCTAGAGGGCGTCTGCGGAGCTCGGACCCTGTCTGGCCAGGGCTGGCAGGCATTGTTTCCCTGGGTTCTTTCTCATCCTCAAGCCCTGACCAAGCCTCAGCCCTGATGTCTGCTCCCTCCAGCCAGTCCTCCTCCTGGCCCAGGCTCTTTGTCATACAAATGCGTCTGGGCTCTTTCTTCACTTTGCTGTTCCACATGCCACACATCTCCTGTCTCTCCACCTAGGAAACCCCTAAGTCTCTGTGGCCTGCCTCTCTCCCTAAAATCTCTCTGTGAAGCCACTGACATTGTCACTGTGTTCACACTGTGTTTGTGCCGCCAGGTGGGGCAGGGGAAAGGACTCTGGGCCGGGGGCTGTGGGTTTTGTATTTCACCCCCATCACTTGGCAGTTCTGTGACCTTGATCATGTCTTTGGAACCCTTGGTTTTTTTTTTTGTTTGTTTGTTTTTTGTTTTTGAGACAGGGTCTATCTCTGTCACCCAGGCTGGAGTGTAGTGACACAATCATGGCTCACTGCAGCCTCGACCTCCAGGGCTCAAGAGATCCTCCCACCTCAGCCTCCCAAGTAGATGAGTGGCTGGGACTACAGGTGTGTGCCACTACACCTGGATAAGTTTTGTATTTTTTTGTAGAGACAGGGTCTCACTATGTTTCCCAGGCTGGTCTCGAAATCCTGGCCTCAAGTGATCCTCTAGCATTGGCCTCCCAAAGTGCTGGGATTACAGGCCTGAGCCACCACATCTAGCCTGAAACTCTTGTTTATTGAGATTTTCCCATGCTGGTCTCCTTATCATTCTGACTTGGTGTTCTTATCTCTATTTCATAGATGAGAAAATCATGTTTCAGAAAGTGGGTTTGCAGGCTTGCAGACCCTGTGAGCACCATGGGTAGAGTGCCACATCAGACCTCTGTGCGTCCAAGCCAGCACCTCAGAATGTGCCGATGATGCTTCTTGTCTTGGCTCTTCCACTATGGAATGGGGGGGTGACCGCTGCTTCTCAGGGTTGTTACTAGGAGCAAATGAACCTACAGCCTTACTGGACTGTGGGGTTCACGGGACATGCGTGCTTAATCCACTGTAGTTGTCTTAGCATCCAGAACTGGGCCTGATGCATAGAGTAAGTACAAAATAAGTATTTTTTTAAGTGGACCACATAAGCAAGCCCTCTGCTCAGCACCTGGCAAAAGGCAGGCATTCCATAAACTATAGTTACAGGAGGAGGATTTTTACGTATATACTCAGCCAAGTTACTCGTCATCTATTTTCATCCACCCTTTGTGGTCACACACCCTTAGTGCCCAGTATGGAGCCTGGCACACACTGGCCACTTAACAATGATGTTTGTGCTGCTGAGGAGGGTGGTGGCCACATGCAATATAGAAGGGGAATGCCAGCCCTTCAAATGCAGCAGCAGTCCTGAACAAGTGAATCCACATGGGGAAAATTAACACATTTATTTACGCTCACTGCTTCTTAGGCAATGCAAACTTATTTTGCTGTGATTAATTTAATTCTATCACACACAAAAAACCAAAGGGCTCTGCCCTTTTTACAGATTAGGAGACTGAAGCCTCAAGCAGTTGAATTGTCCACAGGGCATGAAAATTAATTGAATTATAGAAAAAATAAGTTTACAATGCCTAACATAACTGTAAGTACCAAATAAGTGTTTTGATTTCCTTTATTTGGAAAGGATTGTTTGCTCTAATCCACTGCTCCTCATAGCCACTGGGGCACCTCCACTGACCATAGGCAGAGGGAAGGCCACGTCCCGAGAAGACCTTCTCTAGGGAGAAAAAATGCCCTGAAAACCGCCCAAAGGAGCTGTTGTCGCTGCATTGGAGCAGAACAAGAGAACAAAGAACCTCTGGGGATTCTTCCTCCTTTTCCAAGCACAATGCAGGCTGCCGTTTTCCATTTAAAAGCTTAAAAAATTTTTAGTTAATAAGTGAAAAAAAAATCCCTCACAATTCTTAGGGGAAATCCAAAGACAGTTATTCTCATCATATTTTGAGGAAGTCTTGAATCCTTCACTGGCTGATATCAGATTCTCAGAAAGCAACTGACCTGCAAAAGCCATTAAACAGCCTCATCTGGATGGGGGTTTTGAGAATGAAATACGGCAGAAAAATAAACCCGGACATTGGAGCCTTCGAAGGGGGCCTCCCAGAGCACACACAGGCAGGCAGGCACACATGTGGAGGAAGCTCTGCAGCTTCTCGTTCTCCCTTCCAGGCTCCCAGGTTCTGAATTGCTGTGCATTTCCACTCCAGCAGGCCAAGGTGAAGCTCAGAGGAATGTTACATTTCCCTGACGGGCCACTTCCTTTCTAGCAGGAGAGGAGCCCACGCTGGAATGTGTTCCCAGGGCTGCTTTTAGGGCTTTTCACTAAAGTAAGACTTTTTTCCATAATAATGAAAAGAATATGAACTCACATTTGCAGATTACCATGGATGATTTACTCTGTTCAATGACCTCAGCTCAGTTTATAGTTGTGGGAAATGAGAACTAGAGAGAGAAGTAACTTGCCAAGTTTGCCTAACTGATAGGTGGAGCCTGAACCAGAACCCCCCTCACAGCCCACACCCTCCATCCCTGTCAACATTGTGTCACTTATCTACAAAACATCGCCTGGGTACTTTGAAAATTCACAGCCAAACTTGTCTCTTCCTTGCTTAGACCCTTCTGCATTAGCCTGTTCTCGCATTGCTATAAAGAAACACCTGAGACCGGGAAATTTATAAATAAAAGAGGTTTAATTGGGTCACGGTTCTGCAGGCTGTACAGGAACCATGATGCTGGCATCTGCCCAGCTTCTGGGGGGGGGCTCAGGAAGCTTGCGGTTATGGAGGAAGGCAAAGTAGGAGCAGGCACTTTGCATGGCTGGAACAGAAGCAAGAGGAATAGTGGGGGAGGTGCTGCCAATGTTTAAACAAGAACTCACTCATTATCAAGAGAACAGAAGAAAGGGGATGGTCCTAATCCATTCATGAGAAACTGCCCCCATGATCCAATCACTTCCCACTGGGCTCCACCTCCAACACTGGGCATCAAAATTGAACGTAAGATTTGGGTGGGGATGCAGATTAAAACCATATCACCTTCCATTCCTGCTAGCTTGGATGAAGCTCAAGCATTTTTTTGTGACTCATGGCTTCCTGGGCCAGCTCCACACAAACCACTCAGGGCAAGTGATAAAGGATGGTCCATATATCATATCTCTGCATATTTTAAAGCTTTGGCCTCAGCCCAAAGGAGAACCCTTTGTGCTCAGGTACTCAGGTTTTCATGTCCTTGCAAGTGAATATTCTGGCCTGAACATCCAAACTCTGAGCACATGTATGTGGACACCTGTCTGGCTTCCCACTTGCTTTGTTCATCCACTGAACACCCAACTTCCAAAATCCCAGTATGGCTCTTACCACACTTACCACCTTGTTGTCCACATGTCTGTGCTTAGTTACCCCTTGAGCCCAGGGTACATACTGGACAGTTGGTCAGCCCTCAGGAAGAGACCTACAGGAGGTGGGTTTGGGACGTTTGGGCAGTGCATTCTGGGTTTTGGGGTGTCACAAGCATGATCTAGAAGGACGGGTATAGGCCCAAGGTGGGCACATCCCCTCTGCAGAAATGGACCCAGCAGAGCAGGACCAGCATGGACTCTCTAAAGGCCAGCCCAGGCCTCTCCTTTCAGGCTGAGGGCCTCCCTGGCCAGGCCCATACCTACTGTCCAGCCTCATTTCCTGCTGCATGATGCCAGCGTTTGTAAGTCACTTGCAGTCCCCAAGAGCAACCTCTGTCTCATATCCCCATGGACCCATTTTTTATTATACGCCTGCCTGGGATCTCCCACTTGCTTTGTTCATCCACTGAACCCCCCCAACCAACACCAAAGCTCCAGTCTGGTTCTCACCCTGTTGCACAATGATGATTTTATAGTCTTCCTTCCAGACCAGATGGATGTTCTCAGTCCAAGCACAATGCCCAACATAGGGTTGATGTTTAATCAATATATTGTCGGAACGAATGCTTTTACTTGCCCTGCATTCTAGAAAAATGAGAGACCAGCTTTTGTTCAGAGAGTCACAGATGTCTGCAAAAAAATAAGGAAAGCTGGAATAATATGTGCTTGTGTCACCTCCCTCCAGGCGGGCCTTGGCTGAAGCGCAGCAGTTCCATACGGGAGGGTTTCTCATCTGGGAGAAGCGTGTGAACTTCATTTAACACCATCCAACAATAGATACTGAGCACTGACTACCTGTTCTGGGCCCTGGAGATACAAAGTACAATCCGCAAAGATACATCTAGTGCTGCTTACCCTAAGTGGGAGCAGGTAAATAAATACCCACCAATCCATGCATTCGTACCTATGTGAGCCTGGCATCATACACTGACAAGTGGATAGAGCAGGTCTGGGCATCTGCTTCGTTCTGGGAGACCAGGGAGAAGAGATCACACATTGAGTTCCAAATGCCATACAGGGGCAAGCTACATGCATAGCAGCAGCGATTTTGAAGCAGGAGGAGGAGCAGGTGCTAACTACTGGTTGTGAAAGCTCAGTGGTGCTGAAAACAAATCAGTGTGTGAGGTTGCAGCTTGATGGTGACCAGGGGAGCAAGGAAGGGATGAACTTAACAAATGGCCAGGGGCCAGCTTCCACAAGTTGGATGCAGGTAAGGGTATTAAGCCTTATTTTATGTATGACCAGCACTGTACACCAGAAGTGGGGAGTAACAGTCACTGAGTGTTGTTTTTCAATAACCATCCTGGCTGAATGCACTATTGGACACTGTAAGGTCATTCCAAGGTCACTCAAGAGTCTGGCGACTTGATCTTGATGGTTGAAATGAAGATGCCAACACATAGAAAGAGCTGGGTTAGATTTCAGTTCTCTTGTTGACTTTGAGAGGAGTGAGGGCAAAAAGGACAAAAGGTGACCTGCAGGTGTTTGAGCTGAACACCTGGTTGAGTAGTGCAGTGGTGCCCTGGACTGAGGTGAGCCAGTGCGGTGTGGGGTGTAAGTATTGGGAGGCTGGCCTGGGGGAAGTGCCAGGTAAGCAGGAGTTCTGTGTGGCCAACATTGAGGCAAAATTGTGCTTTCCAAAATTTCAATTTGCTTTCCAAAATTTCGTTTGCCACTTTGTCATTTGGGACTTGAAACTCATTTTCCTATCAGGATGACAAAAACTGGTAAAGCCCAGGCTACTCCACAAATTCCAGTTTAATACACAATGCACTGGTCACAGGACAGATGAGCACACTGCTTCAGGACTTATGTATCCAGGGAAACGCATCTGGAGTTCCAGAGCGAGGTGTTGGCATCATAATTCCCTCCTGCCCAGGGCCCTTTCCCTCTGAGGCACGGGCATAGCAGGCAGGGAAAAGCTGGGACTCCAGGAGGCTGAGGGGAAACTGCTGCAAGGACTTGACAAAAGGGAGCAGGGTAGTGGGCAGGAGAAGGCAGGGGCATGAGAACTGAGAGCTGGGCCTGAAGGAATGGAAGTGCACAAGCATCTTTTCTCTTTTCCTGTTGTTCCCCTTTGTAAAAATGAAATACTAACAGATAAAAACTGCACATAGTTTTTTTTTATTGGCTTCGGTGTAAAGTGATGAATCCTTTTGAGAAAAAAATAGTAATATGCTACCATTTTCACAAAACATTTTGCACTTTGTCCTAGTAAAGTCATGGATAATCTATACTAAGGAACTAGTATGAGGAAAATAAAGATGACAGTCAATTCTTTATGCAGCAAATTTTTATTGAGCCAGATGTTCCATGCTTCAAAGAGATGGCAGTGAATAACAACAAAAATTCTTTGCTTTAGTGAGATTCTATTCCAGGATGGGAATAATATAAGCAAATAATAAGGAAATAACCTCTATGCTATGCTAGGTACCAAGAAGATTTCAGAGAAAAATAAAAACGGAGGACCTCCGGTTCCTTGAGATGAAAGTATCCCCATTTGTCCCAAGTCTTTCCTCTTATAGGAACCTTGGATGTAACATGACAATAATCATTGGAAGACTGAAAAGTTGGGAAAAAAAAGATGAACTGCCTTGGGACCTCACAACTTGCAGAGTGGCATGACAGTGAGTTCCTAGAGTGTCTTTATGGCCTTCCTTGTATCCTAGATAGAGTACTGTAGAAGCCTTCAACCTGGGACTGCCAATAGGCATAGACCAAAATATCTCCAAGAAAAGCCTGTTCTCTTAAAATACACACCTACCATTCAACTCAACAATTGTACCTTTGATTATTTCTCCCAAATAAATGAAAACAAAAGTACACATGAAAATGTGCACACAAATGATGAGAGCAGCTTTAAGAGCTATTAGTGACCCAGATATCTGTCAATGGGTTAAATAAGCTGGTGTACCTATATCTTGGAATACTACTCAGAAATAGGAAGGAGCAAACTATTTATATTTTTAATGATGTGGATTAATCTCCAAGGGATTGTGTTGAATGAAAAGCCAAGTTCTAAGATAACCTACTGTATAACATTTATGTAACATGCTTAAAATGACAAAATTGTAGAAATGGAGGACAGATTAGAGAGTATCAGGAGTTAGAGATGGAATGAAATGAGGTGGTGAGGTAGAAGTGGTGTAAAAGTATAATATGAAGCATCCCTGTGGTGATGGAAATATTCTATGTCTTGACTACATCAATGACAATATTATGGTTGTGATATTATACTATAGTTTTGCAAAACGTTACCATTGGAGGAAACTGGGTGATTTCTCTCCACATTTCTTATAACTGATCATGAATTTATAATTGTCTCAAAATAAAGTTTTTTTAAAAGTGAAGGGGATAGTGAATGCTTAGAAAAAGTGGAGAGGAAAGGTCTCATGGAGAAACTGATACGCAAGCAAAACCATGAAGGAATGAAAGATCTGGCCAGGAAAACATCTGGGGAAGAGCATGCCAAAAGAGGAAACAAAAGAGAAAATGTCTGTTTATCAAAACACAAAGAAATGATGACGTTATCAGCAAAATGGTTGTTATCCAAAGAAACTTGCAAAAGCAAACAAACAAAAAACCCAGAGCTGTTTTAACCAACTTCATAGAAGCTCTAGAATACAGTCAAAGGTTTACAGCAACTAAGAAAACACCAAATCAAAAGAAGTCATTATTAAAATGGTAGGAAAGTTGTATAGTAAGATGCCTTTGCTCCATACCCTCTCCAGCATGGCAGTGCCCTTTGCTTTGGGTTGTGACAGCTCTGTTCCCAGTCCCTTCCCACCCTAGAACCAGAGGAAGCAGAGCAGATATTATTTGCAAATTACTGTGCACATCTGTTCTAACTTGTTTGGGGAATACCTGAAGGACTGATGCAAGGCACTCATCTGTTTCATATAACTTGGGGCCTTGGAAGGAAATGTAGCAGAAACTACTTGTAAAAGCTGTAAGGCAGACTACAAGCTCACAGATGCCTGGGACAGGTTGAGGCATACAATAGACCATGAAAGGCATAAAGAGAAACTAGGGTGAGACTCTTTGAGAAATGAAGACATTCAAAAGCAGCCATATACATGGGAGAACTTAGAAAGTCATGAACATGCACAGGCAAGAGTCATGCTCAGAAAAGTCTCAAGAAGACATTAAGCTTTCACCTGGGTTGATCCCTAGTCTCAAAGCAAGGCTAGCTAAAATGGTAAAGGAGTGCCCCAGAACAGAAATAATCTGCAGATCCCGGCAGAAGTAGCTATCCTCTCTCTCTCTCTCTCTCTCTCTCTCTCTCTGTGTGTGTGTGTGTTTCTTTGTTTCAATTTCTGGCATTAAAGGATATCTCTATCAAAACAACTGAACACAACCTAAAGGAACAGAAACTTTGGTGATCATACACGACAAAACATGATCTTTGAAAAACAGTTTGCAAAATTTTCAAAATGAGTGAACTATTACAACTTCCAACAACTAAGAAAAGAGAAAGAGATAATCTGATTTCCAGATTCAGATTATCATTGACATTATAGTCCACGTTGTAATAGTCAAATGCTTAATGTTTAACAAAATATTATAAGGCATACAAAGAAACAGGAAAACATGCCTCATTCAAATGAATAAAACAAAAGGATAAAAACCATCACCAAGGAAACCCAAAATTGGATTTACTATGCAATTTATTTTATTTTATTTATTTTTTTTTTTTGAGACAGAGTTTTGCTCTTGTTGTCCAGGCTAGAGTGCAATGGCACGATCTTGGCTCACTGCAACCTCCATCTCCCAGATTCAAGCTATTCTCCTGCCTCAGCCTCCCAAGTAGCTGGGATTACAGGTGCCCACCACCACACCTGGCTAATTTTTTTGTATTTTTAGTAGAGATGGGGTTTCACAATGTTGGCCAGGCTGGTCTTGAACTCCTGACCTCAGGTGATCCACCCACCTTGGCCTCCCAAAATGCTGGGACTATGGGCATGAGCCACTGCACCCGGCCTACTACACAATTTTTTAACTGTCTTAAATATGCTCAAGAAGCTAAGGAAAAACATGGACAAAGAACTAAAGAGCCTTAGGTACTGTATGAAAGGAGAAAAAGTTAGAGTTTCTCTCAACAAGGATAGAAGAGGCCCTTGGGTCTGACAACAAACATACAGGTAAGGTACTGCCACCTACTTTGTGGCATCTAACAACGGTTAAAAATAATAATTTAAAAATATGAGAGGATATCAAGAAAACAATATGTGAACAAAATTAGAATATCAATAAAGAGAGAGAAATTATAAGAAGGAACTGAACAAAAATCTGGAGCTAAAAAGTATAATAACTGAAATAAAAAATTCATTGCAATGAAATATCAGCAGATTTGAGCAGGCTGAAAAAAGATTCAGTGAACTTAAAGGATAGGATAATTGAAATTATTGAGTCTGAGGAGCAGAAAGAATAAAAACTGAAGAGAAGTGATGTGAATTTAAAGAATTTATGTTGACACCATCAAGTGGACCAACATACATATTATAAAAGTTCCAGAAAGACAAGAGAAAGAGAAGGCGATGGAAAGATTATTTAAAGAAATACTGGCAGAAATTATCCCAAATTTGGTGAAAAATATGGAGCTACAAACCTAAGAAGTTAAGAGACACATATTAAGACACATTATAATCAGAATTTTAAAAGACAAAGACAAAGAAACTTGAAAGCAGCGAGAGAGAAGTGACTCATCATATACAAGAGATCATCAATAAGATTATCAACCTATTTCTCATCAGAAACCTTGAATGCCAGAAGGCAATGAGATGATGTATTCAAAGTGTTGAAAGAAAAAGAAAAAACAACTCTGTCAACTGGGAATTCTACACCCAGAGGAAAAACAAAAGCTGAAGTAGTTTGCTACTCTTAGACCTGCTTTACTAGGAATGCTAAAGGAAATCCTACAGGTTGAAATAAAAGGATGCTAGATATTAACTCAAAGCTGTATGAAAGTGTATATGATCTCCTGCTAACGTGAACACATGGGTAAGTATAAAAACCAGTATTGTTGTAATTTTGGTTTGTAACTTCACTTTTTATGTTATTGTGCTCACAGTGTATAAATATGTAATTTGTAACATTAATAACATAAAGAGGGCATAGGGCTGTATAGGAGTAGAGTTTTGGTATGTGATTGAAGTTAAGTGGGTATTAACTCAGATGGTTATGAGTTCAGAATGTTACATATATATTCTTACATAAACTGCAAAGAAAAATATTATTTTATGTGTATGTTATATACACAAAAGGTAATAAAATAAAAATCAAAAGGTACTAAAATGAAAGTCAAAGTATATCATTAGAAAAAAAATCAACTAGGCTGGGCGTGGTGGCTCACTCCTGTAATCCCAGCACTTTGGGGGGCCGTGATCTGAGGCAGGTGGATCAGAGGTCAGGAGTTCGAGACCAGCCTGGCCAACGTGGTGAAACCCCATCTCTACTAAAAATACAAAAATTAGCCAGGCGTGGTGGTGCGCACCTGTAGTCCCAGCTACTCAGGAGTCTGAGGCAGAAGAATCACTTGAACCTGGAAGGCAGAGGTTTCAGTGAGCCAAAATCATGCCATTGCACTCCAGCCTGGGCAACAGAGCAAGATTCCATCAAAAAGAAAGAAGGAAGGAAGGAAGGAAGGAAGGAAGGAAGGAAGGAAGAAAGGAAGGAAAGAAGAAAGAAAAAGAAAAAAATCAACTAAACACAAAAGAGGGCAGTAATGCAGAAAATCATGTGTAAAAGCTATAAGATACACAGAAAATCAATAGTAAAAGGCAGAAGTAAGCTTTTATCAGTAATTACTTTAAATATAAATAAAGTCTTCAATCAAAAGGAATACATTGGAAGAAGGATATAAAACCACGATCCTGTTCTTAAACAAACAATGGGTCAAAGAAGAAATCACAGTAGAAATTATAAAATACCTTGGGACAGATAAAAACAAAAATGCAACACACCAAAACTTATGGAATGCAGCAAAAGCAGTGCTGAGAGGGAAATTTATAGCTGTGAACACATACATTAAAAAAGAAGACTCAATAACATAACTTTACACCTTAAGGGCCTATAAAAAGACTGCCAAACAAAACTCAAAACTAGTAGAAGGAAGGAAATTATAAAGCTAAGAACAGAGATAAAGAAAATAAGGAATAGAAAAACAATTGTGAAAAATCAGTGAGATCAATAGTTTGTTTTTAGAAAAGATTTATCTTTGGGCCGGGCGCGGTGGCTCAAGCCTGTAATCCCAGCACTTTGGGAGGCCGAGACGGGCGGATCACGAGGTCAGCAGATCGAGACCATCCTGGCTAACACGGTGAAACCCCGTCTCTACTAAAAATACAAAAAAACTAGCCGGGCGAGGTGGCGGGCGCCTGTAGTCCCAGCTACTCGGGAGGCTGAGGCAGGAGAATGGCATAAACCTGGGAGACAGAGCTTGCAGTGAGCTGAGATCCGGCCACTGTACTCCAGCCTGGGTGACAGAGCGAGACTCCGTCTCAAAAAAAAAAAAAAAAAAAAAAAAAAAAAAAAGAAAAGAAAAGATTTATCTTTGGCTTGATTAAGAAAAAAGGGAGAAGACTTGAATTACTAAAATCAGAAATGGATATTGCTATCTATACATTTTTTAAAAACAGATGGAATAAGAGATTGCTTTGAATAATTGTTTGCCATCAAATTGGGTAATCTAGATGAAATAGACAACTTTCCAGAAACACACAACCTACTATGACTGCATTGTGAGGAAACAGAAAATCTGAATAGACCTATAATTAGTAAGGAGATTGGATCAGTAATCAAAACCTCCCATGACAGAGATTTGACTAGAAGGCTTTACTGGTGACTTCTACTAAACAGTTAAGGAATTATCTTCTTTTCCAAACTCTTCTAAAAAGTTGAAGAGAACACTTCCAAACTCATTCTATGAGGCTAGCATTACGCTGATATTAAAGCCAGACCAAGACACTAAAAGGCAAGAAAGCTAAAAACCAATATCACTTATGAATATTGACCCAATAATCCTAAAGAAATACTAGCAAACTAAATTCAGCAAACAATTAAAAGAATTTTATACTAGGACTAAGTGAATTTATTCCTGAAATACAAGGATGGTTCAGTATGTGAAAGTCAACCAGTATAATACACAACATTAACAGAATGAAGAAACACACACACACACACACACAATTATTTCAATTGAAACAGAAAAATCATTTGAAAATATTCAATATCCTTTAATGATAAAAAAGTCAGAAAATTAGGAAGAGAAGCAAACATCCTCAACATGATAAAGGCCAGATATGAAAAATCCACAGGTAACATGATAATCAATGGTGGAAAAACTGAGAGCTTTCTTTTAATATCAGGAACCAGACAAGGATGCCTGCTTTTACCACTTGTATTTAGCATAATATTGTAAGTTCTAGTTTCATCTTAAACTATATACAAAAATTAGCTCAAAATCAAAGACCTACATGTAAGTATCAAAATTATAAAACTGTTAGAAGAAAATCATAGGGAAAATGCTTTATGACATTGTATGTAGCAATGATTTCTTGGTTATTACACCAAAAGCACAAGAAAAAAAGGAAAAAAATTAGATAGATTGGAATTCCTCAAAATAAAAATTTTATACGTCAGAGCACACTATCAACAGAGTGAAAAGGCAACCCACAGAATTGGAAAAATATTTTCAAATCACATATCTGATAAGGTATTAATATCTAGAATATAGAAACAACAAAACTCAACACACTAAAAACCTTAATTCAAAAGTGGGCAAAGGAGTTGAATAGATATTTTCCCAAGGAAGATACACGAATAATCAGTAAGCCTGTGAAAATATGCTCACTATCAGTACCATTAGAAAAATGAAAATCAAAATCACAATAAGATACCACTTTATACCCAGTAGGATGGCTATTATTTTAAAAAATAAAGAAACAAAGTGTTGATGAGGAGTTGGGGAGATTGGAACACTTGTGCTTCTGGTGGAAACAGTATGGTAATTCCTCAAAAAATTTACACATAGCATTACCATATGATTTAACAATTCCAATTCTGAGTATATACGCAAAAGAATTGAAAGAAGAGACTCAAACACCAATGTTCACAGCAGCATTATTCACAATAGCCAAAAGGTGGAAGCAGCTCAAATGTTCGTTGATTGATGGATGCATAAACAAAATGTAGTATGTGCATATAGTGGGTTATTATTCAGCCTTAAAAAGAAAGGAAGGTAAGATTCATGTTACAACACGGATGAACCTTGCAGACACACTAAGTGAAATACGCCAGATGCGTAAGGACAAATAATTTCACTTATATGAGGTACCTAGAGTGGGCAAATTCATAGAGACAGAAAGTAAAACAATAGTTACAAGACACTGGGTGTAGTTGGGAGTTATTATTTAATGTACATAGAATTTTAGTATGAGGCAATGAAAAAGTTCTGGAGATGGATGATTCTGTAACACTGTGAATATACTTAATGCCACTGAGCTATAAACTTAAACATAGCAAAAAAACAAAAAAAAGGTACCGGTTATATTATGTATATTTTACTCTCTGTATACATTTGTTTTTGTTTTTATGTAAATAGAGAAACAACACTGAAAGGGTTGAGAGAAGTTAGTACAATTGGCCACCTGTAGGAGTTGGAATGGAACTGGGAAGACAGAAATAAATAGAAGCACTAATTCTCATAACATATCTTGTTACTTTGTTTTGACTTTTTGAACCTATTCAAACCTATTCAAACGAGAATAAATAAGAGTTTCACTGGCTAAAAAAAATGAGCTGGAAACTCTTCTATTTAGATTTTGAAAGATATTGTGTAGAATTGGTGTTACTTTTTCTTTAAATATTTAATGGAATTCTCCAGGGACACAATCTGGACCTGGATATTTATTTTGTGAGGGTTTTTTCAAGTTGTGTGTTTAATTCAAACTTCTTTTTATTATTTTCAATTTCAATACTTTTTGGGGAACAGGTGGTGTTTGGTTACATGGATAAGTTATTTAATGGTGGCTTCTGAAATTTTGGTGCACTCTTCACATGAGCAGTGTACACTGTATCCAATGTGTAGTCTTTTATCCTTCAACCCCCTCCCACACTTCTCTCTGAGTCCCCAAAGTCCATTGTATCATTCTTATGCTTTTGAGTCATCATAGCTTAGCTCGCACTTATGAGTGAGTACATACAATGTTTGGTTTTCCATTCCTGAGTCACTTCAATTAGATTGCTGCTCTCCAACTCTATCCAGTTTGCTGCAAATGGCATTATTTCATTTCTTTTTATGAATTAGTAGTATTCCATTTTTTTATCCACTCATGATTGATGGGCATTTGGGCTGGCTCCATATTATTGCCATTGCAAATTGTGCTGCTATAAACATGCATGTGCAAGTAACTTTTTTGTATTATTTCTTTTCCTCTGGGTAGATACCCAGGAGTGGGAGTGCTGGATCAAATGGTAGATCTACTTTTAGTTCTTTAATGCATCTCCACACTGTTTTCCATAGTGATTGTACTAATTTACTTGTCCACAGCAGTGTAAAAGTGCTCCCTTTTCACTACATTCACGCCAACATCTACTTTTGTTTAAATTTTTTTTTATCATGGCCACTCTTGCAGGAGGAAAGTGGTATTGTATCATGGTTTTAATTTGCATTTCCCTGATAATTAGTTATATTGAGTATTTTTTCATATGTTTGTTGGCCATTTGCATATCTTCTTTTGAGAATTGTCTATTCATATCCTTAGCCCACTTTTTGATGGGATTGTTTGTTTTTCTTCTTGCTGATTTATTTGAATTCCTTAAAGATTCTGGATTTTAGTTCTTTGTTGGCTGCATAGTTTGCAAAGATTTTCTCTCGATCTGTGGGTTGTCTGTTTACTCTGCTGATTATTTCTTTTGCTGTGTCAAAGCTTTTTAGTTTCATTAAGTTCCATCTATTTATCTTTGTTTTCGTTGTATTTGCATTTGGGTCATGACATCTTTGCCTAAGCCAATGTTTAGAAGGGTTTTTCTGACGTTATCTTCTAGAATTTTTATGGTTTCAGGTCTTAGATTGATCCATCTGGAGTTGGTTTTTATATAAGGTGAGAGATGAGGATCCATTCTTCTACATGTGGTTTGCTTATTATCCCAGCACCATTTGTTGAATAGGGTGTCCTTTCCACACTTTACATTTTTGTTTACTTTGTCAAAGATCAGTTGGCTGTAAGTATTTGGGGTTTTTTTCCTCTATTCTGTTCCATTGGTCTAGTGCCTTTTTTTTACATCAGTACCATGCTGTTTTGGTAACTATAGCCTTGTAGTTTAGTTTGAAGTTGGGTAACGTGATGCCTCCACATTTGTTTAGTCTTGCTTTGACTATGCAAACTCTTTTTTTGTTCCATATGAATTTTAGGACTTTTTTTTCTAGTTCTGTGAAGGATGGTGGTATTTTGATGGGAATTGCATTGAATTTGTAGATTGCTTTTGGCAATATCATCATTCTCACAATTTTGATTCTACCCATCCATGAGCGTGGGATGTGTTTCCATTTGTTTGTGTCATCTATGATTTCTTTCAGCAGTGTTTTGTAGTTTTCCTTGTAGAGGTCTTTCACCTCCTTTGTTAGGTATATTCCTAAGTATTTTATTTTATTTTTTTGAAGCTATTGCAAAAGGGGTTGAGTTCTTAATTTGATTCTCAGCTTGGTTGCTGTTGGTGTATAGCAGTGCTACTGATTTATATACATTAATTTTGTATCCTGAAACTTTATTGAATTCATTTCTCAGTTCTATTAGTTTTTTGGATGAGTCTTTATGGTTTTCTAGGTATATGATCACATAATCAGTGAATAGCAACAGTTTGACTTCCTCTTTACTGATTTTAATGCCCTTTATTTTTTTCTCTTGTCTGATTGCTCTGAGGACTTCCAGTACTATGTTGAATAGAAGTAGTGAAATTGGGCATCCTTGTCTTGTTCCAGTTCTCAAGGGGAATGTTTTTATCTCTTCCCCAATCAGTATAATGTTGACTGTGGGTTTGTCATAGATGCCTTTTATTACTTTAAGTTATGTCCCTTCTATGCCGATTTTGCTGAGGGTTTTAATCATAAAATGATCGCATTAGTCTGTTCTCCCACTGCTAATAAAGACTGGGTAATTTATAAAGAAGAAGAGGCTTAATGGACTCACAGCTCAACATTACTGGGGAGACTTCACAATCATGGCAGAAGGTGGAAGAGCAAAGGCACGTCTTACATGACAGCAGGCAAGAAAGAACGTCCACAGGGGAGTTCTCTTTTCTAAAACCATCAGATCTCATGAGACTTATTCCCTCTCATGAGAACAGCAAGGGAAAGAATTACCCCCATGATTTGATTATGTCCCATTGGATCCCTCCCAAGACACATGGGAATTATGGGAGTTACAATTCAAGATGAGATTTGGGTGAGGACACAGCCAAACTATATCATTCTGTCCCTGCCTGCTCCCAAATCTCATGTCCTCACTTTGAAAACCAATCATGCCTTCCAAACAGCCCCCCAAAATCTTAACTCATTTCATCGTTAACTCAAAAGTTCACAGTCCAAAGTCTCATCTGAGACAAGCAAGTCCCTTCTGCCTATCATACTGCAAAATCAAAAGCAAGTTAGTTGCTTCCTAGATACAATGGGGGTACAGGCAATGGTTAAATACAAACATTTTAAATGGGAGAAATTGGCCAAAATGAAGGGGCTGCAGGCCCCACACAAGTTTGAAATCCAGCAGGGCAGTCAAATCTTAAACCTCCAATATGTTCTCCTTTGACTCCATGTCTCACATCCAGGTCACACTGATGCTAGAGGTGAGTTCTCATGGTCTTGGGCAGTTCTTTCCCTGTGGCTTTGTGGAATACATTCTCCCTCCTGGCTGCTTTCACAGGTTGGTGTGGAGTGTCTGCAGCCTTTCCAGGGGCACAGTGCAAGCTGTTGGTGGATCTATCATTCTGGGGTTTGGAGGATGGTGGCCCTCTTCTCATAGCTCCATCAGGCAGTGCCCCAGTGGGGACTCTGTGTGGGGGCTTCAACCCCACATTTTCCTTCCAGACTGCCCTAGTGGAAGTTCTTCATGAAGGCCCCACCCCTACAGCAGACTTCTGCCTGGACATCCAGGCATTTCCTTACATCCTCTGAAATCTAGGTGGAGGTTCCCAAACCTCAATTCTTGACTTCTTTGCACCCACAGTCTCAACACCATGTGGAAGCTGCCAAGGCTTGGGGCTTCACGTTGCCTCCTTTTAGCCAGGGCTGGAGCAGCTAGGACATAGGGCACCATGTCCCTAGGCTGCACACAGCAGGAGCACCCTGGGTCTGGCCCATGAAACCAATTTTTCCTTCTAGGCCTTCAGTCCTGTGATGGGAGGGGCTGGCAGGAAGGTATCTGACATGGCCTGGAGACATTTTCCCTATGGTCTTGGCAATTTACATTTGGTTCCTTGTTACTTATGCAAATTTCTGCAACTGGCTTGAATTTCTCCTCAGAAAACAGATTTTTCTTTTCTATCATATTGTCAGGGTGCAAATTTTCCAAACTCTTATGCTCTGCTTCCTGTTTAAACATAAGTTCCAATCCCAGGCCTTATCTTTGTGAATACATAAAACTGAATGCTTTTAACAGTACCCAAGTTACCACTTGAATGCTTTGCTGCTTAGAAATTTCTTCCACCAGATGCCCTAAATCATTTCTTTCAAGTTCAAAGTTTCATCTATTTCTAGGGCAGGGGCAAAATCTGCCAGTCTTTTTACTAAAACATAGCAAGAATAACCTT
Organism: Papio anubis; assembly: GCF_008728515.1. Lineage (NCBI taxonomy): Eukaryota > Metazoa > Chordata > Mammalia > Primates > Cercopithecidae > Papio > Papio anubis. Next base: position 9,032,593 of record NC_044988.1, on the reverse strand, counting down.
TGCTCCAGTTCCCACCAAGTTCCTTCAGTCATTCTTTTAGGGTAGGTCTATTTGATTTAAAAAATTACTTAATTTTTACTTTTTCTGAGAATGCCTTGATTTTCCTTTCATCACTAAAAAGTATTTTCATTGGATATTGAATGCTTATTGGTAGGGTTTCTTTTCCCAGCACTTAATAAAATTGTAGAGCTACTTCCTTCTGGTCTCTGGTTTTTGATGAGAAATTATCTTTCACTCAAATAACTCTTCCCTTATAGGTAAGGTATTCTCTCTCACTGCTTTCAAGGATTCTTTTTTGTTTTAGTTTTCAGAAATTTGACTATGATGTGTCTTGGTATGAATTTTGAAGTGGGGTTTATTCTATTTAGGATTTGCTAAGCTTCTTGAATCTGTAAATTTTTGTCTTTGCCAAATGTGGAAAATTTTCAGCCAGTATTTATTTGAATAGCTCTTAACCCCACACTCTTTATTCTCTCTTTCCTGCACAACAATGATGTGAATGTTAGTTATTTTGTTATAATTCCAAATGTCCCTAAAACTCTGTACCTTTTTAAAGTCCTTTCTCCTCTCTTTTCAGATTGAGTAATTTCTATTAGCCTATTTTTAAATTCACTGATTCTTTCCTCTGCCTCTCCATTCCATTGGTTAGCCCACCCACTATGTTTTTTATTTCAATTATTGCATTTTTCAGTTCTGAAACTTTTACTTGGTTTCCATTATATCTTCTTTTTCTTTGCTGACATTTTCTGTATGTTCATGTTTCAAGTCAGTTAGTAATTGTTGAAGTCTTTTTATGATGGCTGCTGTAAAATCCTTGTCAGATAATTCTTGCATCTGTGTCATCTTGGTGGTGGTATATGTTACTCATCTTTTCTCATTCAAGTTGAGATTTTACTGGTTCTTGGTGTGCTAGGTGATTTTCTATTAGAACCTGAAAATTTAGATAGTATGTTAGGAGACCCTGGATCTTAGTTAAATCTTAAATTTTAGCAGATTTTCCCTATCATTGGCTGTCAGCATGGGAAGGGAAGCATATATGTGTTTCTTACAGCTGGAAGTCTTGTATTTTGGGCCATACCTACCTGAAGATTAGCTTCCATCATGCTAATCTGAGCTGACTTGGAGATGGGGGTGAGGGATGAGGTGGGGGAGGTGTAGGAGGTATGGGAATACTTTGGAGTATTGTAGGTTGTGGCCCAAGTGCCATAGAATCTTGTTGTCCTTAACAAAATCTAGTAGATTTTTTTGAATAAATATTTCTTCATTTTCTGTATGTCTTTTGTACAATTTCCAGATACTTTAGTTAAAATAGTTTATACCCATTAAGACTGTGTCACTGGAAAGCATGGCTGAGGAGCTTCTCACAATGCCATTCTGCAACTGAATCTACCATTTTTTCAAAGTTGGCTTAAGAAAGCTGAAAAAATTAGTGACTCGTACAATATAAACTGCTATAACAAAATACCACTAGCTGGGTGATTTAAACAACAGGCATTTATTCTCGCCATTCTGGAGGCTGAAAGTCCGATATCAGTTGCTACAGATTCAGTCAGGGCCCTCTACCTGGCTTGTGAACAGCCACCTTCTTGCTGTATCTTCACACGGTGGAGAGAGGGTGAGCAAGCTCTAATCTCTTCCTCATTTTATAAGGACACTAATCTTTTCATGGGGTCTCGCATTATCATGACCTAATTTAAACCTAACTACCTCCTATACTCCTCTCCCTCCAAATAACATCACAATGGGGATTAAAACGTTTTCTTAGTCTGTTTTTGCTGCTATAACAGAATACCACAGGGTGGGTAATTTCTAAAGAACAAAAATGTATTGGCTCATGATTCTGGAGGTTGGGAAGTTCAAGATCAAGCAGCCAGCACCTGGTGAAGACCTTCTTGCCATGTTATCCCATGAAGGAAGGGCAAAAGGGACAAGAGAGAAAAAGAAGGGGGTCAAACACATTCTTTTATAGGGAACTTACCCCTGTGGTAACAAATCTACTCCTGTGATAACAGCATTAATCTATTTATGAGGCCAGAGCATTCATGGTCTGATCAACTCTTAAAGATCCCACCACTTAATACTGTTATATTGGGGATTAAGTCTCCAATGCATGCCTTTTGGGGGATACATTCAAGCCATAACAGGCTTCAACATATTTCAGAATTTGAGGACAGGCACAAACATTCAGTTTATAGCAACAGGTGAAGGAATTCTCCTAGAAGAGAGAAAAAAGACAGAAAATAAGGAAGACAAAAGACCTAGAAGATAAATCTGGTGGTCAAACCATTAAAAAACAGAAATTCTAGATGAAGTGAAAAGAAAAAGATTAAAGGGAAGAAATTACCCCAAGAACTTCTCAAAATGGAAGTACATGCATCTCAAGATTGAACATATCCTTGAAAAGTCTACCACAATAAATTAAAAAAAACAAAAACAATCCAATGTACACAATTATGGAATTTCAGGACACAACTACAAAATAAAATTTGAAAACCCCAAAAGAGAAAAACACATCACATTTAAAGGAATGTAACTAAGAATGTCATTAGCCTGCATGAGGAAGACAACAAAGCAATGCCTTCAAAATTCTGTGGAAGAATAATTTGGAGTATATAATTCTAATATCCACAGCAGATATTGAATAAGTATGATTATGGAGTCAAGACATTTCAGGCATGCAAGAACTCAAAATATTTACTTCTTATTCAATCTTTCCTCAGAAGTTACTTAAGGTTGCACTTATCTAAAATGAAATACTAGATCAAATCCACCAAATAGAGCAATGTGTGAGTTTTTAGAAGCTGTTGATCAGTCCTGGGGAACAGGCAGCCAAGACCAAGGAGCAGAATGGAAGGGTTCCAGGAAGGACCTGAAACAATGAAGTTTGGAGGAAAAATAAGGACTATTAAAGAGGAAGACATTGTTTGATAAGAAGTCAAATTAAAAAAAAAACAATCTCTAGAAAACCAGACTCAAAAGAAAAGGAAATTGTGGTAAACCACAGTCGCATAAGAGCAGGGTAATGTAAGTGCCCTCTATCTAACTTAAAGTAGTGTTATGACTATACTTCAAGATAGATAAAGGGAGATGAAGTGTAGTTTGAGAGAGCTAGCTTCTCAATTATCAGAAGTTAAATAATATTTAAATATTGAATGAACCAAAAATAATATAAGCATACTATTTAGAGTTATAAATGTAACTACCCGAAGAAATAGCTAAAAATGTTAAAGTGTGGTTGTTACTGGGAAACGTGATAAATTTGTTTAAGCAGGATTTTTATAAGACAATATTTTATATTGATATAACGATACTTTAACCGTATATCACTCTGATAAAAATGTCTTAAAGGTTTATTTTAATATACTTGTAGCTTATCTTGGATTTTTATTTTATATTTCATTTCAGAAACTAATGTGACACCCACATCGACCATTCTTGAGCTTCATTAACGTACAAAGAGACTTGAGCAATTTGCCTACACTTCATCAAGCAAAATTTTGTTTCCCAAATCCAATTATTCAACCTCTAAATTGCTTGCTTCCCACTTCCTTTTTGTCATAGTCTCTTTATATTAATACTAAACTTAGCTTCTTTTCCTTCCTTTTGTGGCCTTTCGGCCCAAACCACCAGTCCCTAGATAACTAATTATCTGTGTCCTCTGACCTCATCCCAACTTTTTAGGGCAGTGAGCTAACACTTCTTTCTGTATGTTAGGAGTTCCCAACTTTTTTGAAGAAACATGGTGTTTTCTAAAATAAATGGGACAAAACAAGGCAAAGCAAAGCCAGAAGAAAATAATTTTCTTTGGAAAATCCCAAACTTCAGGAAAATTTTCTAAAGACTGAATATTCTTCACAACCCATATTCACTCCTTTATTCATTCAACATTGTTTGAACCTTCACCCTGTCATGCGCTTTTTAGTGGCATCATGGCTACTAATGTGAGGAAGTCCTGGAGAGCCACCTAACAGGGCTCTGCTCTTCTCTCCGCTGCCTGTTCCACAGGTGCTCATGGCGAAACACACCCAGATCTCTTCATGGTGACCGCTTGTTCAGCCTTACATCTTCCCTCACAAGCACAGCCCTTTTCTGAGAGTTGCATTTGCTTTAAAATTTTGCATTTCCAAATTCCCAATGTGGTTTACTTAATAATTGAGACATAAAGTTTACTGCAGAAGAGAAGACACCTCCACAAGTCAGAAAATGCTTTTTAATTGTTTGTTAAACATGAGAGTGGAAATTATTGAGCAAATCCAAATAGAACAAATCTAAAAAATCCATACCAAGAGACATTATAGTCAAATTTCTGGAACGTAAACAAAGAAAAATTCTTGAAAGCAGTGTGAGAGAATGACATCTTAACCTGTAGAGGAAAAGTCAGTTAAATGAAAGATAACATCTCATCAGAAACCATGGAGACCAGAGGGAAGTGGCTTAAATTTTCTTTAAAGTACTGGGAAAAGAACCTCTACCAATAAGCATTCAGTATCCAATGAAAATATTTTATAGGGATGAAAGGAAAATCAATTATTCTCAGATGAATTTCAGAAATCATCATTCTCAGATGAAGTAAAAACTAAGCAGAATTTTTACTAATAGACCTATCCTAAAAGTGTGGGTAAGGGACATTCTTTCAGTAGAAAGGATATGATAAAAATAAGAAATCTTGAAACATAAAAAAAAAAAAGATAAATGGGGATAGTATAAATATGGCGAATACAATAGATTTTCCTCCTTCTGTTGAGTTTTCCAAATTATGTGTGATATTGGAGCAAAAATTCTAACACTCTGATATTGTTCTCAATGGATGTTGAAAAAATAATAGACATAATCATAAACAGGAAAGGATAAAAAATATGCTAAATAAGGGAAGGTTTCTATACCTAATTTGAACTGATAAAATGTTGAAGCCTTTAGACTGTAGAATTATATATATAACAAATATGTTATATAATAAATATATTTTATATATAAAAGTATATATTTCTCTATATAATATAATTCTATATATAATATAATCCTATATATTTTATATATATATAGGATTCCATTATTGATTTCTGCATTCTCTAAGTAGTCAAAGGTTTCTCTTGTTTTCCTACACATTTGGGGTGTCTGGGCTCTCTACCTGACTCAGATCTCTCAGATTATGTTAGTAATCAACTCAGCCTTGAGGAGTTCTCTTCCCAGAAAAAGCTAAGGCCTTGCTCCTGAAAGCCAGAATGTTACTGGAGTACAAATTTGATCCTCCTCTGAGAGGGAACTGGTTTTCGTTTCCAAGCACTGGGACCACACAGCTGCTGCTGGATACCCACAAGTGTTTCACAAAAGCATTCCTGTGTCTCGAGTACCCTGAGCAAGCACTTATAAAATGCTGCATCTTTCTTTTCCCAGGAAAAAAAGAGAGTGTTCTGTGCCTGACTAGGAACCGCTGGTGGTTTTCTTAGTTAGCACGTGAGAGGTTGACAGTCGCCAGTCTCCAGTGAAGCTGTCAACAGGTTATACACAAATAAGAAATTACTTTAACGCATACAACACTTTTCTTTAGAGGAATGCAGACAACTTATATTCAATTTCATTTCAAAATGCTACCAATTTTCATATTTAGGGAAGATAATAAGTTATGTAATAGCTCCTGAAATTAACATATGTTCCATAATTGTGTGTGTGTGTTTGCACAATCGTGGCAATAGTGTATCTCTGTAAGATATATATTTTTTTCTTTTTTGAGACAGAGTCTCACTCTATCGCCCAGGCTGGAGTGCAGTGGCATGATCTCAGCTCACTGCAACCTCTGCCTCCTGGGTTTAAGCAATTCTCCTGCCTCAGCCTCCCAAGTAGCTGGGATTACAAGTGCCCACCACCACACCAGGCTAATTTTTGTATTTTTAATAGAGACGGGGTTTCACCATGTTTGCCAGGCTGGTCTCAAATTCCCGATCTCATGATCCATCTGCTTGGGCCTCCCAAAGTGCTGGTATTACAGGCATAAGCCACCATGCCCCACCACCAATTTATATTCATTGAAAATGTTACCCACATTCTCGCCAACACTGGACAATATTAAACTTTTAATCTGAGAGGTGAGAAATAGAATCTCATCATTGTTTACATTTGCAGTAACATTAGTGATGAAGTTGAGCCTCTGTTCATGTGTATACTGTCATTGATATTTCTTTTTCTATGAACTACTTATTCAAGTCCTTTGTAGTTTATCTTCAATAGAATTGTTTATATTTTTCTTATTGATTTGTATGAGCATTTGATATATTAAGGAATTCTCTCTTTGTTGTATGAAATACAACTAATTTCTACTTCCTAATAAATAGTATGGCATTTGTCTACTTCCTTTGTTAATTTGTGGAATTATTATTATTACTATTATTATTATTTTGAGATGGAGTCTCACTCTGTCGCCCAGGCTGAAGTGTAGTGGCATGATCTCAGCTCACTGCAACCTCTGCCTCCCAGGTTCAGATGATTCTCATGCCTCAGCTTCCCATGTAGCTAGGATTACAGGCATGTGCCACTGTGTCTGGCTAATTTTTATATTTTTAGTAGAGATGGGGTTTCACCATATTGGCCAAGCTGGTCTTGAACTCCTAATCTCAGGCAATCTGCCCACCTCGGCCTCCCAATGTGCTGGAATTACAGACGTGAGCCCCTGCATCTGGCTGGAAATTTTTTATAAAGTCAAATTTGTCAATCAATCTTTTCTTTTGTGATGTCTGGAATTTATAGCATATTTAGAAAGAATTTCCATAATTTGGAAAAATCTATACAATTTACCTATTTGGTTTATCGTGCACTTGTGGCTTATTTTTTATACTTAATATTTTTATTTGTCTGAAATGTCTTTTGAAATAAGGTAGGAATAAGCATTTTTGTGATGTTTCAAATGACAAGCTATCTTTTTCTACACAGGCATACTTTCATTTCAAACACCAATTTTTGATCTATGGACTTTTCACATGCATTTGGCTTGTTTCTGGGCTTATGGACTATGGTGCTGGGCAAAAACAGAACTAGTTCCACTTTCTATCAGTCTATTCTTGTACAACACTATATTGTCCTACATTATTAGCATCATAATATATTGTATTTAACAGATATAACTAGACTCACATCATTTTTTTCTTTCAAAATTTTCAGGCTTGTCCTACACATTTATTTTCTTCTGGTTAATTTTAGAATAATTTTGCCAGGGGAGTTTTAGAATTGCATTCATTAATAATTTCAGAATTATTGTTTAAGCCTTCTTTTCTAAGCATAATGAACTCATGTTTTCCATTTATTCAAGTTTTCTGTCATGTCCCTATTTCCATCATCCTCATTATTATTTTTGCCCATCCACTTTGGACTGCCTAGCTGCCATCATAATTTTCTAGGCACAGAGTCACAGCAGCCAGTTATACTCATTACCCTTTTTCTTCCACCTTAGTCTTGGCTCTTCTTTCACTTCACTGCTTTGACTAAGTATTTATGACAATACAAGAGGCCTAAGTAGGTGTCTCCATCTTTCATCTGACTTTACAGGAAATACTTGTAGTTTTTACTACTGAGTAGTAGTTGAGAAACTGGGTTTGGAAATTACTTTCCTTGGATTCAAATACCAACTCTATTCCAAATGGATACGTGACTTGGAAAAAGTTCTCAACATCTGTTAAATGGGGATATTAATACTACCAATTTCTGTTTTTATTTTTTCCATTTTGTTTGTCAAGTGTTGTAATCACTGTTATGTTCATTTCATAGTAGAAATTTGGATGCTTCCCATCTTCCTTGTAAGTTCCAAACCATATAAATATCATCAGAATCATGTTTTCTTTGAAAGTGGGAAAAAATATGGGCTTGGCAATTTGCGCAATATCACTTTAGGAATCTTCACGATTTATTTTGCTTTTATTGGTTTCTTTACTTTTTAAAAAATCTCTTATAAAATCAAATTTTGTGATTTATATTTTCCTAGAAAATCATCTATTTAATCAAGTTTTCAAATTTACTAGCACAAATAAGTAACTGTCCTGTTATACTTCTTTTGTTTCTTTGTACCTGTGGCTACGTCCCTGCACACAGTGCTAAGTTTGTGGTGCTTATACCTTTCCTTACCTTGCTTATTAATGAGTCTGGGCAGTTGGTGCAGCTCTATCTTGGGATCTATAACGAACAATCACTGACATTTGTCAGTTCTATTATTAATTGTTTCCTGGTTCTTAAAATCTTGCTTCTTCTGTATTGACTTTTTCCTTTTTTTTCATTTATTTGTAATTTCTTATTTTTCTTATTCCTGAAGATTATTTTTTATTTCTCATTTAGCAATGTAAAGATTTAAGTCTATGAAATTAACTTTGGGAATAACTATTCATATCTCATAGACTTTAAAAACAGCTTTATCTAAGTATAATAAAGCACTGACATGAAATAAATAAATAAATTGTGTATATTTAAAGTGTTCAGTTTTTTTGACATATACACCCATGAAACCATCACCATAGTTAAGATAATGAAGATATTCATTACCCCAAAGGTTCCCTGTGCCCTTTTTAATTCCTCCTATATGGTCCCTCTTTGACTTACCTCAATATCCCAAGGGAATCACTAATTTTTTTTCCCACTCATTACAAATTAGTTTGCATATTCTAGAATACTACATATATTATTATACACTATGTATTTCTTTAATCTGGCTTTTTTCACTCATCGTAATTATTTTGAAATTCATCAATGTCATATAGTGTATCAATAGTTAAGTTTTTTATTGCTGAATAATTTTCCATTGTATGGAAATGTTAACTTTGCCGAGGTATTCATCTCTTCATAGACATTTGGGTTATTTCCAATTTGGGTCTATTACAAATAAAGTTGCTATGAACATAGTGAATACATCTTTGTATGGATATATGCTTTCATTTATAGAAGCATATATATGAAATAAAAGTAAAAAAAAAGTAAAACATTTTACTTTTCATTTATAGAAGCTTATATATGAAATAAAAGTTAAAAAAAAAAGTAAAAACATTTTACTTTTACCTAGAAGTAAAATGTTTGGATCAGAAGTATATAATTAACTTTTGAAGAAGTTGCCAAACCTGTTTCCAAAGTGGTCTTGCCATTTTATATTCCCACCAGCAGTGTATGAGAGTTACAGTTGCTTCAGGTTCTGGCCAATACTCGATACAATTAAATCTGTCTAATTCAATCATTCTGATAGATGTGTGACGATACCTCATTGCAGTTTTATTTTTATTATTTTTTTCATTATACTTTAAGTTCTAGGGTACATGTGCACAATGTGCAGGTTTGTTACATATATATACATGTGCCATGTTGGTGTGCTGCACCCATTAACTCATCATTTACATTAGGTATATCTCCTAATGCTATCCCTCCCCTCTCTCCCCTCCCCACAACAGGCCCCAGGGTGTGATGTTCCCCTTCCGGTGTCCAAGTGATCTCATTGTTCAGTTCCCACCTATGAATGAGAACATGCAGTATTTGGTTTTCTGTTCTTGCGATAGTTTGCTGAGAATGATGGTTTCCAGCTGCATCCATGTCCCTACAAAGGACACGAACTCATCCTTTTTTATGGTTGCATAGTATTCCATGGCATATATGTGTCACATTTTCTTAATCCAGTCTGTCACTGATGGACTTTTGGGTTGATTCCAAGTCTTTGCTGTTGTGAATAGTGCTGCAATAAACATACGTGTGCATGTGTCTTTATAGCAGCATGATTTATAATCCTTTGAGTATATACCCAGTGATGGGATGGCTGGGTCAAATGGTATTTCTAGTTTTAGATCCTTGAGGAATCGCCACACTGTTTTCCACAATGGTTGAACTAGTTTACAGTCCCACCAACAGTGTAAAAGTGTTCCTATTTCTCCACATCCTCTCCAGCACCTGTTGTTTCCTGACTTTTTAATGATTACCATTCTAACTGGTGTGAGATGGTATCTCATTGTGGTTTTGATTTGTATTTCTCTGATGATGAGTGATGATGAGCATTTTTTCATGTGTCTGTTGGCTGTATGAATGTCTTCTTTTGAGAAGTGTCTGTTCATATCCTTTGCCCACTTTTTGATGGGGTTGTTTGTTTGTTTCTTGTAAATTTGTTTGAGTTCTTTGTAGGTTCTGGATATTAGCCCTTTGTCAGATGAGTAGATTGCAAAAATTTTCTCCCATTCTGTAGGTTGCCTGTTCACTCTAGTGGTAGTTTCTTTTGCTGTGCAGAAGTTCTTTAGTTTAATTAGATCCCATTTGTCAATTTTGGCTTTTGTTGCCATTGCTTTTGGTGTTTTAGTCGTGAAGTCCTTGGCCATGCCTACGTCCTGAATGGTATTACCTAGGTTTTCTTCTAGGGTTTTTATGGTTTTAGGTCTAACATTTAAGTCTCTAATCTATCTTGAATTAATTTTTGTATAAGGAGTAAGGAAAGGATCCAGTTTCAGCTTTCTACTTATGACTAGCCAATTTTCCCAGCACCATTTATTAAATAGGGAATCCTTTCCCCATTTCTTGTTTTTGTCAGATTTGTCAAAGATCAGATGGCTATAGATGTGTGGTATTATTTCTGAGGGCTCTGTTCTGTTCCATTGTTCTATATCTTTGTTTTGGTACCAGTACCATGCTGTTTGGTTACTGTAGCCTTGTAGTATAGTTTGAAGTCAGGTAGCGTGATGCCTCCAGTTTTGTTCTTTTGGCTTAGGAATGTCTTGGCAATATGGGGTCTGTTTTGGTTCCATATGAACTTTAAAGCAGTTTTTTCCACTTCTGTGAAGAAACTCATTGGTAGCTTAATGGGGATGGCATTGAATGTACAAATTACCTTGGGCAGTATGGCCATTTTCACGATATTGATTCTTCCTATCCATGAGCATAGTATGTTCTTCCATTTGTTTGTGTCCTTTTTTATTTCACTGAGCAGTGGTTTGTAGTTCTCCTTGAAGAGGTCTTTTATATCCCTTGTAAGTTGGATTCCTAGGTATTTTATTCTCTTTGAAGCTATTGTGAATGGGAGTTCATTCATGATTTGGCTCTCTGTTTGTCTGGTACTGGTGTATAAGAATGCTTGTGATTTTTGCACATTGATTTTGTATCCTGAGACTTTGCTGAAATTGCTTATCAGCTTAAGGAGATTTTGGGCTGAGATGATGGGGTTTTCTAAATATACAATCATGCCATCTGCAAACAGGGACAATTTTACTTCTTTTCCTAATTGAATACCCTTTATTTCTTTCTCTTGCCTGATTGCCCTGGCCAGAACTTCCAACACTATGTTGAAAAGGAGTGGTGAGAGAGGGCATCCCTGTCTTGTGCCAGTTTTCAAAGAGAATGCTTCCAGTTTTTGCCCATTCAGTATGATATTGTCTCTGGGTTTGTCATAAATAGCTCTTATATTTTGAGATATGTTCCATCAATACTGAATTTATTGAGAGTTTTTAGCATGAAGGGCTGTTGAATTTTGTCAAAGGCCTTTTCTGCATCTATTGGGATAATCAAGTAGTTTTTGTCTTTGGTTCTGTTTATATGCTGGATTACGTTGATTGATTTGCATATGTTGAACCAGCCTTGCATCCCAGGGATGAAGCCCACTTGATCATGGTGGATAAGCTTTTTGATGTGCTGCTGGATTCAGTTTGCCAGTATTTTATTGAAGATTTTTGCATTGATGTTCATCAGGGATATTGGTCTAAAATTCTCTTTTTTTGTTGTGTCTCTGCCAGGCTTTGGTATCAGGATTATGTTGGCCTCATAAAGAGTTAGGGAGGATTCCCTCTTTTTCTATTGATTGGAATAGTTTCAGAAGGAATGATACCAGCTCCTCCTTGTACCTCTGGTAGAATTTGGCTGTGAATCCGTCTGGTCCTGGACTTTTTTTGGTTGGTAGGCTATTAATTATTGCCTCAATTTCAGAGCCTGCTATTGGTCTATTCAGGGATTCAACTTCTTCCTGATTTAGTCTTGGGAGAGTGTAAGTGTCCAGGAAATTATCCATTTCTTCTAGATTTTCTAGTTTATTTGCATAGAGGTGTTTATAGTATTCTCTGATGGTAGTTTGTATTTCTGTGGGGTCGGTGGTGATATCCCCTTTATCATTTTTTATTGCGTCTATTTGATTCTTCTCTCTTCTTTATTAGTCTTGCTAGCGGTCTATCAATTTTGTTGAACTTTTCAGAAAACCAGCTCCTGGATTCATTGACTTTTTGGAGGGTTTTTTGTGTCTCTATTTCCTTCAGTTCTGCTCTGATCTTAGGATATGACATGGCTGCTTCTAATAGTTTAAACTCAGGTATGCGAGTAAAAGAATGATTTAAAGTTGAAACGTATTTAAAAGGGAAGCAAAGCATAAAAGTTTGGAAAATTCGCAGCCTACCCCTGTGGTAGAGAAAGAATCCAAGCAGGCTGCAGAGCAATCACTTACTAGAGAGATTAGCATGACTAAAAGGGAGCCAAGTGTTAACATCCAAGGCAATGGGAAAAAGGCCTGGAAGGCATTTTAGATATCTTCAAGGCAGCTCCTCCCATCACAGCCCCAAAGGCCTAGGAGTAAATAATGGATCCAGGGGCCAGGCCCAGGGCCCTGACGCCCTGTGCAGTCTCAGCACGCTGCTCCTCACATCCTGGCTGCCCCAGCTTCAGCCTCAGCTCAAAGGGCTCCAGATAGTGCTCAAGCTGCTGCCTTGGAGAGCGCAAGCTACCATAAGCCTTAATGGTTTCCACATGGTGTTAAGTTTATGGCAGCATGGAAAGCAAGAGTGAAAGGGGCCTGGCAGCTTCCCCCTAGATTTCAGAGGCTGTATGAGAAAACTTGGGTGACCTGGCAGAAGCCTGCCACAGGGGCAGAGCCCTCACAGAAAACCTCTACTAGGGCAGTACAGAGCGAATACACACGGTGAGAGGCCCCACATGGAGTCTCTACTAGAGTACTGCTTAGTGGAACTTGGGGAAGGGCACTGCCACCCTCCAAACCCAAGAATGGTAGGTCTAACAGAAGCTTGCATCCTGAGCCTGGAAAAGCCACATGTACTCAACTCCAACCCATGAGAGCAGCCATGATCATGTACCCCACAAAGTCACAAGGGGCAGAGATGCCCAAGGCCTCAAGGGCCCACCATGTGCCGGAGTGCTCTGGATATGGTACGTGGAGTCAAAGGAGATTAGTTTGGGGTTTTAAATAAAGAAAAAGGAATCACTTTTTTTTTTTTTTTCATCCATGCATCACTTTCTTTTGCATGGATGGAGTGATCCATCCATCTTTTTTTTTTTTTTTTTTTTTTTTTTTTGCCTGTCCTTTGAAGATTTGAAGCCAGGCATTGACTTTTCTCTAGCTATGAAAGTCCCAAATGGCATGTTCTTCCAATTTGTTCTTCCAATTTAAGGTAGTTTCATCTACATGGAAATCTATTGATTAGAGTAGCCACCTTTATCAATAATCTTAGCTAGATTTTCTGGATAACTTGCTGCAGCTTCTACATCAGCATTTGCTACTTCACCTTGCATTTGTGTTTTACAAAGACAGCTTTCTTTTTTCCCTCCCCCTTAAATATCATGAAACAGTATCGGCTAGCTTCAAATTTTCCTGCAACTTTCTTACCTCTCTCAGCCTTCATAAAATTGAAGATAGTTAGGGTCTTTCTCTGGATTAAATTTTAGCTTAAGGGAATGTTGTGGTCATTTTGATCTTTTTTCCAAGTCGTTACAACTTTCATCAGCAGTAAGGCTATTTTACTTTCTTACCATTCACGTGTTCACTGGAGTACCACTTTTAATCTCTTTCAAGAACTCTTCCTTTGCTTTCACAACTTGACTAACGATTTGGCTCAAGAGGCTTACCTTTCTGCCTATCTTGGCTTTTGACATACCTTCCCCACTCAGCTTAATCATTTCCAGCTTTTGATTTAAAGTGAGAGACCTGTAACACTTTGTTTTTCTTGAACACTTAGAGGCCATGAGGGTTATTAATCGGCCTAATTTCAATATTGTTGTGTCTCAGGGAATAAACAGACCCAAAGAGAGGGAAAGAGAGGGGAAAATGGTCAATGGATGGAGCACTCAGAACACACACATTTATCAGTTAAGTTCACGGTCTTGTATGTGTATGGTTCGTGATGCCTAACAACAATTACAGTAGTTCCATCAAAGATCACTGATCATGGATCACTATCACAGATATAGTAATAATAAGAAAGTTTGAAATGTTGTGAGAATTACCAAAATGTGACACAGAGACACAAAGTGAGCAGTATATGTTTTGGGAAATATGGTGTCAATAGGCTGTTCAAAACAGAGTTACCACAAACCTTGTAAAAAGAAGTTTGTAAAAAAAATAACATAATATCTGAGACGTGCAATAAAGGAGAGCACCATAAAATGAAGTATGACTGCATTTCATTGATTTTAATTTGTAGGTTTTTATTATTATTGTTTTCTCAATAATCTGATGTTTTAAAATTGTACTATTCTTTTTTAGCCAAGAAAGTTATCTTTAAACATTTGGCTTATTAGGTTTTCCCAAAATGTTTGGCATTATTGGTTTTTATATTTATGTATTTATTGAGACAGAGTCTAGCTGTATGGCCCAGGCTGGAGTGCAGTGGCACAATCTCCGCTCACTGCAGCCTCTGCCTCCCAGGTTCCTCCTGCTTCAGCCTCCCAAGTAGCTGGGACTATAGGCATGCACTACTACGCCCAGCTAATTTTTGTATTTTTAGTATAGACAGGGTTTCACCATGTTGACCAGGCTGGTCTCAAACTCCTGACCTCAAGTGATCTGCCTGCCTCAGCCTCCCAAAGTGCTGGGATTACAGGCATGAACCACTGTGCCCAGCGTTTTTTATTTATTTTTTTATCAAGCTAAAATTTACACACAAAATTAAGCATTTTAAGGTAGACAATTTTGTGGCATTTAGTACATTCACAGTGTTTTACAAACACTAACTCTATCTAGTTCCAAAATATTTTCATTACTCCAAATAAAATCCTATATCCATGAGGCACCTACTCCCCATTACTCACTCTCTCCAGCCCTTGACAATCACCATTCTGCTTTCTGTACTTCTGAATTTACCTATTGTGAACATTTCATGTAATTGGAGTCATATGACCAATCTGTGAACTTTTGTGTCTGACTTCTTTCACCTAGCATAATCTTTTGTAATATCTGGGTGATGAAATAATCTGTACAGGAAACCCTCATGGTACAAGTCTATGTAACAAACCTGCATTTGTACCCCTGAACTTAAAGTCAAAGTTAAAACAAAGAAAAAAAAGAGACCTAGAGAAAGAAGAAGAAAAAAGACTGAATTATGGATGGGTGGGTGGATGGACGGATGGATGGATGGATGGATGCATGGATGGGTCAATGAAAAGAGGGAAGGCTCATTAAAATCCTAATGAGACTATTAGGATTTTATTCTGTTTATCACCAAACATACCTGTTCAGAAAAAGTGTAGCAATGTTTACATTATGTGATATGCCACAAGAAAGTCATCTATGCAAACATAAGAAAATTTGAAAGATCAAAAAAAAAAAACTTTTAAAAGTTCATCCATATTCTATATCGTTATTCATTCCTTTTTATGTCTGAATAATATTTCACTGAATGTTTATATCTGTTCATTCCAGCATTTATATGCTGAATTCTGTTCATATCCATTATTAATCCATTCATCCATTGATGGATGTTTGGGCTCTTTCTATCTTTTGACTATTGTGAATAGTGCTGCTCTGAACATTCATGTAGAGTATTTGCATACCTGCTTTCAATTCTCTTAGGTATGTGCCTCAGTGGAATTCCTGGGTCATCTGGTAAGCCTATGTTTGACTTACCATGAAATATTTATTCATAGTGACTGAATCATTTTACATTTCCCCCAGTAATACTTGAGCGTTACAACGTGTAGGTATCCTTGCCAACACTTATGTTTCATTGTATTGATTATAGACATCCTAGTGGGTTTGAAGTGGTATTTAATTTTGGTTTTGATTTGGATTTTCCTAATGACAAATGTTGTTGAGCACCTTTTCATGTGCTTAATGTCCATTTTTAGATATTCTTTGGAGAAATGCTAAGTCCTTTGCCCATTTTTAAATTGTCTTTTCTGTTGAATTTCAATTCTTTATATATTCTAGATATTAATCTCTTATCATATGTGTGATTTGAAAATATTTCTCTGTAGATTGTCTTTTCATTTTCTTGATAATATTCTTTGATGTTAATAATTTTTGTCTTTATATGTCCGGTTTGTCTACTTTTTCTTTTGTTCCATCTGCTTTCAGTATCATATCTAAGATTTGCCAAATCCAAAGTCATGAGGGTTTGTCCCTATATTTTCTTCTGAGAGTTTTATAGATTTAGCTCTTACCTTTAGATTGACGGTTCATTCTGAGTTCATGTTTGTTTAGTGATTCAACTTCATTCTTTTGCATGTGAATATCTGATTGTTCCAGCACCATATGTTGAAGAGATATTCTTTCCATAAATGAATTATCTTGGTACCCTCTTTTAAAAATTTATTAATTTCTTGTTTATTTTCATGTTAGATATTGAATGTAGTCTGTACCAGTTTCTTTTCTGTGATTATTTTAAAAATTCTTGTTGTCTCTTTGTGGTCAATTTTTATAAATGTTGAATAGATGCTGAAAAGTAGATATGTATGCCTGTAAGATACAGAAATTTGTGTATATATAGTATAGAGCCTTATATCACATATAATAAAAATAGTAGTACTGCTTAGATTCTCTATACTTCTTATTTTGCTAAGTATTCTTAACTAGTGATGGATTGAAAGAGATGAGTTAATATTACTTATTACTATTATGCTTTTTGGTGTATATTTATTTTCATATTTTCAGTAGGTTTTTCTGTATATTTTTGTTAACATATTATCTGAGTATAAAGGTTCCTGCCATTTTTACATTTATTGTGAAATGCTTTCTGCATCATTAAACAATGAGCTCATTTAAGATTTTTCATATCTTTTGCCTAAAATTAAAATTTGCCTGCTTATTGATACAACAATCCCCACTTAAGTTTGTTGGCATTTGCTTGATTTATCTTTGTCTCACCTTTAATTTACAACTTTGTAATTTTTTAACATATCTTTTACTTTTGGCATGTAATTAACTTTTGGATCAAACAAAGAAATTTTTTTAAATTTATTTTATTTTATTTTATTTTTGAGATGGAGTCTCGCTCTGTTGCCCAGGCTGGAGTGCAGTGGCGTGATCTTGGCTCACTGCAAGCTCCACCTCCCAGGTTCATGGCATTCTCTTGCCTCGGCCTCCCGAGTAGCTGGGACTACAGGCGTCCGCCACCACACCTGGGTAATTTTTGTATTTTTAGTAGAGACGGGATTTCATGGTGTTAGCCAGGATGGTCTTGATCTCCTGACCTCGTGATCCACCTGCCTCAGCCTCCCAAAGTGCTGGGATTACAGGCTTGAGCCACCGTGCCTGGCCAGAAATTATTTTTTAACAGATTTTATATCTGTATTTATAACAGATATGCTTTCTATATGTGTAATATTTTATAATGTAAAGCTTCCTTTTCTGTGTGTGTGTGTGTGTATGTGTATGTGTGCATGTTTAGTGAAGTGGTGCATATAGAAGGCGGTGCACTTACTTTTCTCCTGGTAATTGGGAAGTCTTATTGTTTGTTTGTTACAGACTGAATGTTTATGCCCCTCTAAAATTCATATGTTGTAGCCCTAACACCCAAAGCGATGATATTTGGGAGGTGGGCCTTCATGTGGTAATTATTTCTAGATGAGTTCATGAAAGTGGGGCCCTCATAATGGAATTAGCATCCTTATAAAAAGAGGAAAAGAGACCAGAGATCTCTGTCCACACCACCACCATAAGAGAACACAGCAAGAAGGTGGCTGTCTGCAAGCCAGGAAGAGAGCCCTCACCAGGGAACCAAATCAGTAGCACCTTAATCTTGGACTTCCCGTCTCCAGAGCTGTCAGAAATAAATTCCTTTTGTTTAAGCTATCCAATGCTTGACTATTTTTTAAGGCAACACGAATTTACTAAGACACTCTTCTTATTTCTTCTAGTGTTATCTTTGTAAATTTAGAGATATATGTCATCTTTATTAATTCATGAATTTTAGTATCAACTATTCTTACACCATGAAATATTTGATATTTAGTCTTGATAGATCAAATATTCAGCAATATGAATTCTACTTTTGGAATTCTCCATTAAATGTGCAATTGATTGGATTTGTCATCATGATTTTTTAAGGATGAATAGGTGCTATATGCACTAAGAATACATAGTTTAAGAATAGCTTTCTTTTGTCTTTTATGTGAAGAATAAATTGACTACCTGCATAAGTTTGGAGTCCAACTTTTCCTTCTCAGAATTATCTATATACTTCTTCACTGTGTTCTTCCACTGAAAATAACTATTTGGGGAAATCTGAGGTCAGTCTATTTTTCTTTTTCTAAGTAACTTGGCTTTTTTTCTCACATTTTAATCTTTAAATGTTCTGAACACCATCAGGACTTCAAATATTTTTTCTTCCATGCTGAATTTTCTTAACTTGCTTTTCTATATATTTTATTCTCTCCAAAACTTTTTTTCACTTCTTCATTTTGCTTATGTGATCTTGTTAAAGCTGTTCTCCTTGTATTAAATCTATTTCCAGCAATCTCTATTTTTATTCCTGCTGCTTCTATTGTGATTTTTATTTCTGTAACAGCTCTATTGTTATCTTGAATTTTCTTAATCTTCCAACTCACTTTTAACCTTTTTAACTTGTCTTTAAAAATTTGTTTTGGCTGCATATGGTGGCTTATGCCTATAACTCCAACACTTTGAGAGGCTGAGGTGGGAGGATCACTTGAACCCAGGAGTTTGAGATCTGCCTGGGCAACATAGTGAGACCCCATAGTGAGACAAAAAATTTTTTTAAATAGCCAAGTGTAGTGGTGCATGCCTATAGTTCCAGCTACTCCCAAGGCTGAGATGACTTAAGTCTAGAAGATTGAGGCTGCAGTGAGCCATGATCGTGTCACTGCACTCCAGCTTGGGTGACAGAGTGAAACCCTGTTTCAAAAACAAACAAACAAAAAACAAAATAAGTCTTTAATCTCTTCTGTGAGTTATTTTTCCCCAGTGTCCATGTTTTCCTTTAATTTCTTTAACACTTTAGATTACAATAATTTGAAATTTTTCTTGATGCTTGGAACAATTCTTATCTTGAAATGTATTTTAGTATTATGATATTTATTTACTTTGTCCAATTTTTTTGTCTCTCTCCCTCTCTGAGTAGCAGTGACAGAGGTGAGGGTAATATTTATACATAGCCCTGAACATTTTGGGCTTATAGGTCATCTTTGAAAGAGGAAAATTCCATTCAGGTCTGTAATGATTTTCATGAACAGAGTCTCCAGATGCTAGAGAGCACAGAGGGTCAGATGGAAACTTCAGTGCAAGTCTGTTTCTTTAGAACACTTTGTCAGCACATTGCTGAGTCATCTGCCCTTGGGGGCATGCCTTACTATCCTCGAGTCTTTACTCAGCCACCTCCCTTGTTTGGTGATGTATATTTGCCTGTGTTTTTTCAGATAACTGTGGTCCACAGCTGCATAACTGAGTACCACTTGTCCCACGATGTGTGTTCTCCATCTCTCAGGGTAAGTCAACATGATTATATATATCTAGACTCTTCCAATTTCTCTCTTGTCTAATTTCATTTTTAGTCCCTTTTTTCTGTACATCATTTCCATCCATCATTTTTCCTTCTTTGCCTATTCATTTGAGTGCATAATGTAGAGATAATCATTCCCATGACATATGGGCTCAAATATTAAAATATTAATCACCTGTACTCCTAACTTTCCCATCCACTTCCTTTTACAGACCATGTGTTTTCTATTTCATACAATTTGCCTGGATTTTACACCATTTCCCAAATTCCCAGATGGATCTTGATATTTGCCTTAAAGTATACAAACGTTTTTGTGTCTCATCTTCATTTTCACATCATGCCTAAGTCATGAAATTTTATTTGCTCTGCTTAAGTTTATAGTTTCTAAGAATCCTAAGATTATTAGTTTATAGGAACTATAAGTTCACAAGAGTCCTAAGAATCCCCAAGTTGTCAAAAATTTAGTATAATACAATTGTTTCCACAGAATCAGTGGTAGAGAAAGGAATTCAAGAGACAGACTATTTCATACTTGAGGTTTATAGACATTTTCCCACAAATATTTTAAATGAATGTATTTTATGTTTTTCTAGGTAAAAGTGTCATCAAATAATACTTTGTAAAATGATAAAAACACAATTATCCTTCAAGTATATAAAGTATATAGTCAGTGCATACCTAACATTAAAAATTATTTTTATTTTTATTTTTAATATTATTTTTGATGGACGAATCATACCTAACATTAATGAGGGAACCAGCAAGTTGACAAATGTGATTCAAAGGAGAATGTAAGGGTCTTAAGTAGATATGGTTAGTGAAAGAAAGGCTGCTGGAATATGATGTCTAAGTTAGATGAAAAGAAGAGGTTAATACTTTACCTGACAATATAGTCCTAACCTCTGGAGTTTTTAATTTTTAATTTTTTTAAAATAAAAAGCCTTAAAGAGGCATAATTGATATAAGCGGGCATATTTAAAATGTACACTTAATACTCTACTGACATTTTTATGCACTCATGAAACCATCATCATAACCACGATAATGATCATATATCTCATCCCCCAAAGTTTTCTCATTTCCCTTTGGAATCACTCACTCTTACAATGTCCCATGCACCTACATCCACAGACAGCCACTGGTCTGTTTTCTGCCACTATAAGTTAAATAGCATTTTGTAGAAATTTATAAAAATAAAAGATGAGTATACACATTGGTTTTGATCTGAATTCTTTCTATCAGCAAAATTATTTTGAAATTTATCCACATTGTAGCACCTATCAATAGTTTACTCCTTTTTTTTTTTTACTGCTGAGTTGTATTTCATTTTATGCATGTAACACAATTTGCTTAATGTATTTACCTTTTGATGATATCCATTCAGCTGAGTATTAATTAATCAATCCATTCAGTGGAGGAAATTACCCAAGACCAACAAGTGAACTATCTAGAAATGTAAAGGTACCAGTGTTTGGTGTTCACAGAGGGCTGGGGGTGGTGTCTTTCCTAACCTTCCAGACTGAAAATACACATTCATAGAATTCTGGGCACATTACACAGAACTGTCTTGCTTCAATGGTAGAGAATAATTATCCCTCAACTAAATATTATATTATTCAAATAGAAAGACAATATATTATGACCAGGTGGGGTTTATTTTAGGAATGCAAGGTTGGCTTAACATTCAGAAACCTGTAAAATACTCCCACTTCCACTTCCATAAAGGCAAAGTGGATGTGCTTTTTCTTATCTATCAACTTACATACACACCAACACTCATTTCAAGAAATACAAAGACTCTCAAGGGAAGAGGAAAAAAAAGACCAGCTATTAATAGGTACCTCAGTCTAAGTAACAATACGGTGGACTCCCGAGTTTACTTTTACCTCATGTCTCAGAATGGATGTTGGCAAAGTTGGCAGTACAATGATGCCAACAAGTTCAGACAAAAATAGCCCAAACAAAAACCTACTCTTGCTATCCAAAAGACCAGAAAAGGAGCAGCCTCACAAGATATTAAACTTTTAGACAGCAATTGCTCAATTCCAGCCAAACAACACAGAAAATACTTTGACTCCATCCCCACCCACACCAGCAAAGGCCAAGGACCCCAAACTCCTAACCTCATGAGCTAACAAGGTGCTCCAAACACCCCTATCCCCAGTTTCTTCACCCAGGTTGGTATCAGAGCAGCTGAAGTTAAGAGTCTAGACTTTCATCCCCGCCCAACAGTCAGACACCTCCTGTTTCCATGCTGTCAGTGGACACCATGAAAGGAAACTGAATTTCTATCCTCATTGTCTGTAATAAGAGTGCAAGAATAGAAATGCTGCAGGAACAAATATGTATTCAAATAAGTAATGGCTGAAAATATCCCAAATTTGGCAAAAGACTTAAACTACAAATTCAAGAAGTGAAATAAACTCCAAACCAGATCAACAAAAGAAACCCACACCAGGACACATCATATTAAAGCTTTTGAAAACTAGAAACAAAGAAAAAATACTGAAAGCAGCAAAAGAGAAAGGATGTCTTACCTACAGAGGAAAAACCGTCTAAATGACAACAAGTTTTTCATTAGAACCAAGGAGACAAGAAGGAAGGGCCACAATATTTTGTAAGCACAGAAAGAACAGAATTGTCAATCTTATATCCTTTAAAGATGAAGGAGAAATCAAGACATTTTCAAAGGAAGAAAACCTAAGGGCATCTGCTGCCAACAGAGCAACCCCAAAAGAATAACTGAAGGAATTTATTTAACCCATTTCCTGTTTGCCCTGAGAATACTCTTCTCTCTAATCCTAACATGACATCATAGGCATTTCTGTTACATTAGTATTAGAAACAAGTTCTGTTTAGAAGTAACTCCAAAAACAGTTTTTATGTTTCATTTTCACACTGAAAATCAGTCAGATTTGACTCAGCTTCAAAAAGCATGTAAAATTAAATGAGTGCTGGCAGTGAGCTGCATTTTTTTTTGTAAAGGGAAATGGGTTAAACACAAAGGAAGTGATAAAATAAGAAACCTTGGGAGCTTGGAAGCAGAGACTGCTACACCAGCTGGCACCTTGATCTTAGGCATCTAGTCTCCAGGACTATCTGGGAGAGAAAATGGCAGAGAGGAGGAGGCAGGACTAACTTTCAACTCCCACTCAGATGGACAGAGCAGTTTATGGAGACACACATTGTGAAATTTTGCTCCAAGACCTGCCACAGGAACATGCCAGGAATGCTGAGAGAATCCAAAGGCCCTTTGAACAAGGTGGATTGCTGCTGCAGGCTCCATGGGAAAGCCGAGGAATTCTGATGTGCTCTTGAAAGTGCCACTCCCTGGCTGGAGGCCAACGAACACAAAACCAGTGCACTGAACAAAAATACAACCAAGTACCCTCACAGAGTCCACTTTACTCCTTAGCTACCTCCACCAGAGCAGGTGCCGGTATCCATAACTGAGAGAGCTAAAGATGGATCTTATCATAGGACTCTTTGCAGACACTCCTTCCCCAGTACCAATCCAGAGTCTGGTACTCCTTTTGGGTGGCTAGATCCAGTGGAAAAATAACAATCACTGCAGTTAGGCTGTCAGGAAACCCCATTCCTAGAAGGGAAAGAGCACCATATCAAGGGAGCACCCTGTGGGACAAAAGAATCTGAACAGCAACACTTGAGTCACAGATCTTCCCTCTGACATAGTCTGCCAAAATGAGAAAGAGTCAGAAAAACAATTCTGGTAATATGACAAAACAAGGTTTTAACACCCCCAAAAGATCAAGACAAAAATCTCAGAATTGCCAGAAAAAGAATTTAGAAGGTTGACTATTAAACCAATTAATGAGGCACCAGAGAAAGGTGAAGTCCAACTTAAAGAAATCAAAAAGAAAATACAGGATATAAATGGGAAAATCTTTAGTGAAATAGTGAAATAGCATAAATTTAAAAAAAAAAATCACAACTTCTGGAAATGAAGAACATACTTAGAGAATTGCAAAATGCACTGGAAACTCTCAGCAATAGAATCAAAAAGTAGAAGAAACAACTTCAGATCTCAAAGACAAGGCTTTTAAATTAATGCAATCCAGCAAAGACAAGGAAAAATGAATAACAACAAAATAAAAAATGAACAAAGCCTCCAAGAAGATTGGGATGATATTAAATGGCCAAACCTAAGAACAATTGTGTTCCTGAGGAAGAAGAGAAATCTGAAAGTTTGGAAAACATATTTGAGGGAATAATTGACAAAAACTTCCCCAGCCTTGCTAGAGATTTAGACATCCAAGTACAAGAAGATCAAAGAACACCTGGGAAACTCACTGCAAAAAGATGATCATCTAGGCACATGGTCATCAGGTTATCTAAAATAAAGATGAAGGAAAGAATCTTAAGAGCTGTGAGGCAAAAGCAACAGGTAACTTATAAAGGAAACTCTATCAGATTAACAGCAGATTTCCCAGCAGAAACCCTAAAAGTTAGAAGAGATTGGGATCCTGCCTTTAGCCTCCTTAAACAAAACAATTATCAGCCAGGAATTTTGTATTCAGTGAAATGAAGCTTCATAAATGAAGGAAAAATACAGTCTTTTTCAAACAAACAAATGTGAAGATAATTCATCACTACCAAGCCAGCACTATAAGAACTGCTAAAAGGACCTCTAAATCTTGAAACAAATCCTCAAAATACACCAAAATAGAACCTCTTTAAAGCATAAATCTTCCAGGACTTATAAAAGAACAACACAGTGAAAAACCCAAGGTATTCAGGCAACAAATAGCACAATTAATAGGATAGTATCTCACATCTCAATGCTAATGTTAAATGTAAATGGCCTAAATACTCCACTTAAAAGATACAGAATGGCAGAATGGATAAGAATTCAACAACCAATTATCTGCTGTTTTCAAGAGACTCACCTAACACATAAGGACCCACATAAACTTAAGGTAAAGGGGTGGCAAAAGCTATTCCATGCAAATGGACACCAAAAACAAGCAGAAGTAACTATTCTTGTATCAGACAAAACAGACTTTAAAGCAGCAGCAGTTAAAAAAGACAAAGAGGGATATTGTGTAATGATAAAAGGACTAGTCCAGCAGGAAAATATCACAGTCCTAAATATATATGCACCTGACACTGGAGCTCCCAAATTTATAAAACAATTACTGCTAGACCCAAGAAATGAGATAGACAGCAACACAATAATAGTGGGGGACTTCAATACTCCACTGACAGCACTAGACAGGAATCAAGATAGAAAGTTGACAAAGAAATAATGAACTTAAACTATATCCTAGAACAAATGAACTTAACAGATATTTATAGAACATTCTATCCAATAGCTGCAGAATATACCTTCTATTTATGAAACATTCTCCAAGGTAGGTCATATGATAGGCCACAAAACAAGTCTCAATAAATTTAAGAAAACTGAAATTATATCAAGTACTCTCTCAGACCACAGTGGAATAAAATTAGAAATCAACTCCAAAAGAAACCCTCAAAACCACGCAACTACACAGAAACCAATAACCTGCTCCTGAGTGATCATTGAGTCAGCAATAAAATGAAGATGGAAGTTAAAAAATTATTTGAAGTGAGCAATAATAGTGACACAACTATCAAAACCTCTAGGATACAGCAAAGGCAGTGCTAAGAGGTAAGTTTGTAACATTAAATGCCTACATCAAAAAGTCTGAAAAAATACAGACAGACAATCTAAGACCACACTTCAAGGAACTAGAAAAACAAGAACAAACCAACCTCAAACCCAGCGGAAGAAAAGAAATAACCAAGATCAGAGCAGAACTATATGAAATGAAATTGAAGCAACAAAATACAAAGATTAATGAAACAAAAAGCTGGCTCTTTTAAAAGATGAATAAAATTGATAGACTCTTAATGAGATTGACCAAGAAAAGAAAAGTGATCCAAATAAACTCAATTAGAAATGAAACAGGAGATATTACAACCAATACTACAGAAATACAAAAGATCACTCAAGGGTACTATGAACACCTTTATGTGCATAAACTAGAAAGCCTAGAGGAGACTAATAAATTCCTGGAAATATGCAACCCTCCTAGATTAAACCAGGAATAGAAACTCTGAACAAATCAATAACAAACAGTGAGATTAAAATGGTAATTGTAAAAATTACCAACAAAAAAAAATCCAGGACTAGATGGATTCACAGTTGAATTCTATCAAAAATTCAAAGGAGAATTGGTTCCAGTCCAATTCTGGACTGGAATAGTTTGAGACTATTCCAAAAGATAGAGAAAGAGGGAATCCTCCCTAAATCATTCTATGAAGCCAGTATCACCCTAATACCAAAACCAGGAAAGGATATAACCAAAAAAGAAAGCTACAGACCAATATCCCTGATGAACATAGATGCAAAAATTCTTAAGAAAGTACTAGCTAACAGCATCCAACAACATATAGAAAAGATAATCCACCATGATCAAGTGGGTTTTAAACCAGGGATGCAGGGATAGTTTAACATATGCAAGTCAATAAATGTGATACACCATATAAACAGAGTTAAAAACCAAAATCACATGATCATCTCAATAGATGCAGAAAAAGCATTTGACAAAATTCAGCATCTCCTTATCATTAAAACCCTCAGCAAAATAGGAGATAATAAAAGCCATTTATGACAAACCCACAACCAACATTATACTGAATGGGGAAAAGTTGAAAGTTGAAAGTTTTTCCTCTGAGAACTGGAACAAGACAAGGTTGCCAACTTTCACCACTTCTATTCAACATAGCACTGGAAGTCCTAGACAGAGCAATCAGACAAGAGAAAGAAATAGAGAACATCCAAATCGGTAAAGAGAAAGTCAAACTGTTGCTGTTTGCTGATGACATACTTGTATACCTAGAAAACCCTACAGACTCATCCAAAAAGTTCCTAGAACTGGCAAATGAATTCAGTAAAGTTTCAGGATACAAAATTAATGTACACTAATAAGTAGCCCTGTTATACACCAACATCAGCCAAGCTGAGAATCAAATCAAGAACTCAACCCCTTTTGCAATAGCTTCAATAAAAAAAGTAGTTAGAAATACACTTAACAAAGGAGGTGAAAGACCACTACAAGGAAAACTATGAAGCACTGATGTAAGAAATCATAAACAACACAAACAAATGGAAACACATTCTATGCTCTTGGATGGGTAGAATCAGTGTTGTGAAAATGACCATACTGCCAAAAGCAATCTACAAATTCAATGCAAGTCCCATGAATATACCACCATCATTCTTCACAGAGTTAGAAAAAAAAATTCTAAAATTCATATGGAACAAAAAAAGAGCGCACATAGCCAAAGCAAGATAAGCAAAAGGAACAAATCTGGAGGCATTACATTACCTAAATGACTTTAAACTGTACTATAAGGCCATAGTCACCAAAACAGCATGTATTTTGTACTGGTACAACAATAGGCCCATAGACCAATGGAACAGAATAGAGAACCCAGAAATAAACCGAAATACTTACAACCAACTGATATTTGACAAAGCAAACAAAAACATAAAGTAGGGAAAGGACACCTTATTCAACAAATGGTGCTAGGATAACTGGCAAGCCACATGTAGAAGAATGAAACTGGATCCTCCTCTCTCACCTTATACAAAACTCAACTCAAAATGGATCAAAGACTTAAGTCTAAGACCTGAAATCATAAAAATTTTAGAAAATTATATTGGAAAAATCCTTCTAGACATTGGCTTATGCAAAAACTTCATGACCGAGAACCCAAAAGCAAATGCAACAAAAACAAATAGACGGGACTTAATAAAACTGAAAAGTTTCTTCACAGCAAAAGAAACAGCAGAGTAAACAGATAACCTACAGAGTGGGAGAAAATCTTTGCAATCTATACATCTGACAAAGGATTAATATCCAGAATTTACAAGGAACTCAAACAAATCAGCAAGGAATAAATAAACAATCCCATCAAAAAGTGGGCTAAGGACATGAAGAGACAATTCTCAAATGAAGATATACAAATGGCCAACAAACATGTTAAAAAATGCTCAATATCACTAATTATCAGGGAAATGTAAATCAAAACCACAATGTGACACCACTTTACTCCTGCAAGAATGACCATAATAAAAAATATATAGTTGTTGGCATGGATGTGGTGAAAAGGGAACACTTTTACACTGCTGGTGAGAATGTAAATTAGTACGATCACTATGGAAAAGAGTGTGGAGATTCCTTAAAGAACTAAAAGCAGATCTACTATTTGATCCAGCAATTCCACTCCTGGGTGTCTACCCAGAGGAAAAGAAGTCATTTACCAAAAAGAGACTTGTACACGTACATTTATAGCAGCACAATTCACAATTGCAAAAATATGAAACCAGCCCAAATGCCCATCAATCAATGAGTGGATAAAGAAAAGTGAGAGAGAGAGAGAGAGATATATGATATATATACACCATGGAATACTAATCAGCCATAAAAAGGAATAAAATAATTGGAAATAATGTCATTTGCAGCTACCTGGATGGAACTGGAGACCATTATTCTAAAAGAAGAAACTCAGAAATGGAAAAACAAACATCATATGTTCTCACTCATAAGTGGGAACTAAGGTATGAGGATGCAAAGTTATAAGAATGATACAATGGACTTTGGGGACTCAAGGGAAAGGGTGAGAGGGAAATGAGGAATAAAGGACCACACACTGGGTGCAGTGTACACTGCTCGGATGATGGGTGCACCAAAATCTTAGAATTCACCACTAAAGAACTTATTCATGTAACCAAACACCACCTGTTCCCTCAAAACCAATTGAAATAAAACAAAGAAGAAAAAAAAGAAAAAGAAATCTTGAGATATCAGGATAGAAAAAGAACATAGTGAAATTACAAGTAAATACAGTAGACTTTCCTTCTCCTTCAATTCTCTAAATTAAGTTTGATGGCTGAAACAAAATTATAATGCCTCTGATGTGGTTCTAAATGTTTATGGGAAAAATTTAAAACAATTGTATTATAAGTGGGAGAGGGTAAGGAACATAAAGGTAGATATACTTTCTATATTTTGTTCAAATTGGTAAAATTATGACACCAGTAGACTGATAAGTTATATGTGTATATTGTAATATGTAAAGCAACCACTAAAAAAGCTATACAAAGAAATACACTCTAAAACACTATAGATAAATAAAAATACAATTATAAAAACATTCAAATAACCCACAGTGATATATAGAAAACAAAACAGTTAAAGGGAAAGCAGAATAAGCAGAAAATAATAAAATAGAATGGCTGAGTTAAGCCCTAACATATCAGCAGATTACATTAGATGTAAATTGTTTATATATGTCAATTAAAAAATAAAAGTTGGCAGAGTGGATTAAAAACATGACTCACATTATCTACAAGAAACTCACTACAAATAGAGTGATACAGGCAGGTTGAAAGTAAAAGGGTGAAGACATATATATCATATAAACATTAATCAAAAAACAACAGGAGTAGCAAACATTAATTTAAAAACCCCAGTAGTGACTATATTAATATCATATAAAGTGGGCTTCAGAGTACATAAATATACCAGAAACGGAGAAGGATATTATGTAATGACAAAATGGTCAATCACCAAGCAGGCATAGCAATCCTAAATGTTTATGCAGTAAATATTACAGCAACAAAATATGCCAAGAAAAAAAAACTAATTCAAAGTATAAGAAAATTAAAAAGGAACTGAAAAGAGAAACACAGGCCGGGCGCGGTGGCTCAAGCCTGTAATCCCAGCACTTTGGGAGGCCGAGACGGGCGAATCACAAGGTCAGGAGATCGAGACCATCCTGGCTAACCCGGTGAAACCCCGTCTCTACTAAAAAGTACAAAAAACCAGCTGGGCGAGGTGGCGGGCGCCTGTAGTCCCAGCTACTCGGGAGGCTGAGGCAGGAGAATGGCGTAAACCCGGGAGGCGGAGCTTGCAGTGAGCCGAGATCCGGCCACTGCACTCCAACCTGGGCAACAGAGTGAGACTCCGTCTCAAAAAAAAAAAAAAAGAAAAGAGAAACACATAATCCATAATTATAACTGGAGACTACCACCACTCTCCTAACAATTAATACAATTAGGCAAAAATCAGCAAAGACAGAAAACTAAAAAGTGCCATGAAAAAATATCTAATTGGCATTACTGAATACTCCATCCAACAACACAGTTCTATTCAAGCCCCCATGAAACATACTAAGATAGATCATATAAAACAAACTTTGATAAATTTAAAGTTATTGAAATCACACCGAGTGTTTTTTGTCTATGATGGAATCAAACTATAACTCCGTAACAGAAAGATAGCAAGAAAATCTTCAAACATGTGAAATTTAACAGCGTACTTTTTTTTTCTTTCCTTCAGAGACAGAGTTACCCAGGCTGGAGTGCAGTGGCATAGTTATGGCTCACTGCAACCTCAAACTCCTGGGCTCAAGCAATCCTTCCTCCCACCTCAGCCTCCTGTGTAGCTAGGACTACAAGTGCATGCCACAAGGCCTGGCTAATTTTTTTTTTTTTTTTTTTTTTTAAGAATTGGAGTGTCATGTCACTGTACTGCTCAGATTGGTTTCAAACTCCTGGCCTCAAGCGATCCTCTCAACTCAGCTTTCCAAAGCACTGGGATTACAGGCGTGAGCCATTGTGCCTAACCCCTAACAGTATACTTTAATTCATGGTCAAAGAGGAAGACTGAAGGGAAATTTTGAGAAATACACTGAATTGAATGAAAACAAAAATGCAACATATCAAAAAATTGGTGTAACACAGCTAAAGTAGAGTGTAGTGAAAGGAAAATTTATGGCACTTACTGTACACATTAGAAAAGTATAAAAGTGTCCTGCCTCAAGAACACAGAAAATAAAGAGCCAAAAAAAACTCAAAGCAAGCCAATGGAAGGAAATAATAAGGATAAGAGCAGAAATGAAAACAGTAAGAGAATGAATCCTATCAATGAAACTAAGAGCTGATTCTTTGAAAAGATCAATACATTTGACAAATTTCTAATAAGGCCAACAGAAAAAAGGGAAACAGAAGAAACAAGTGACCAATATCAGCAATGAACAACAAATATCACTACAGACATCAGAAGGATAAGGGAGGACTATGAGTAAATCTACACATACGTATTTGACACATAGTTATGAAATGAGCCAAATCCTAACAAAGTAAAATCCATCACAACTCACACAACATGGAAAATGACTATCTGAACAGCATTATAACCATTACATAGATTATATAATGTAATAATTCACAAAGATGACATCCACAGTTCCAGATGGTTTCACTGGAGAATTCTGCCACATGTTTAAAGATGTAATACCAATTCTACACAAACTCCTCCAGAAAATAGAAAAGGAGGTGATGCTTTCCAATTAATTTTGTGAAGCTACTCTTACCTCGATCCTAAAACTAGTGAAGGCAACACAAAAAATAAAACTACACAATATCTCTTATGAGTATAGATACAATATTAACAAAGTTCTATTTGCTGGCAAATAGAATCCAGCAAATATAAAAAGGAGTGTAGATTATCAACAAGTAGGGTTTATGCCAGGGTTGCAGTGCTAACTTGATATTAAAATTAATCAATGTAAACCAGAATAATAACAGACTAAAGAATAAAAATCAC
The DNA here is from genome assembly GCF_008728515.1 of Papio anubis. Classification (NCBI taxonomy): domain Eukaryota; kingdom Metazoa; phylum Chordata; class Mammalia; order Primates; family Cercopithecidae; genus Papio; species Papio anubis. The sequence goes on along the minus strand of NC_044988.1, from coordinate 9,001,269 downwards.
ATGATGATATCAATCAAGACAGAAAAAGTATTTCACCAAACTCAGTACCTATGCATAACAAATACAGTCAGAAAAATGGGAATAAAGGACTCCTTTCTAAACTTGGTAAAGAGCATCTATAAAAACATACAGCTAACAGTATACTTAATGGTGTACTGTTATACCATAGACTGAATGCTTCCCCCTAAGATTGGCAACAACGCAAAGATGATTACTGTCACCATCACTATACAACATAGTCATGGAATTTCTAGCCAGTGCAGTGAGGAAAGGAAGGAAATAAAAGGCATGCAATCAGTGAAGAAGAAAGAAAACTGTATTTCTTTTTAAAATAACATGGTTGTCTATGTGGAAAATCTCAAAAAATCTAAAACAACAACAAAAAACTCCCCAAACTACAACTAATAAGTGTATTTAATAATGTCTTATAATACAAATTTAGCACTCAAAATTTAGCTGTATTTCTATGTACTAGCAATGAACACATGGACACCCAAATTAAAAACACAATATGATTTCCAATTGCTCAAAAAGAAAATGAAGTACTTAGATATAAATATAAGTAGCATGTATGGGACTCATATGCTGGAAACTACAGAGTATTGATGAAGGAAATCAAAGAAGGCCTAAATGAATGGAGAGACATACCACGTTCATGGACTGGAAGACCCAATATAGTGAGGATGTCAGTTGTCCACAAATTGATATTCCAATTTAATGCAATTTCTTTCAAAATCCCAGCCAGGTTTTTAGATAAATATAGACAAGATAATCTAAAATTTATACAGAAAGGCAATGTAACTAGAATAACTAAAATAATTTTGAGAAAAATGGAAAGAATCAGTCTATTCAATTCTGAGACATATTACATAGCTACAATAACTAAGAGTGCATGGTATCAGCAGAGGAATGTATACATAGATAAATGAAACAGTAGAAAAGCTAAAAATAGGTGGGAGGGATATGTGAGTAGCTATTAAAAGGCAGCAGGAGGGATCCTTAGTTGATGGAAATGTTTTATATCTTCATTCTATCAATATCAATGTCCTGATTATAATATTATACGATAAATTTGCAAAGTGTTGCCATTGGGGGAAACCAGGTTAAGGGTACACAGAATCTCTCTGTACTGTTTTTTACATCTTCATGTGAATCTACAAGTATCTCAAAGTATCTCAAAAGACAAGTATCTCAAAGTCTAATTAAATATAATTACCTCAATAGACACAGAAAATGCATTTGACAAAATACAACATCCATTAAGGACAGACTCTCTCAACAACCTAACAGAGAAGAGAACTTCCTTAACTTCATAGAGGACATCTATGAAAAACACAGTTTACACACATAATGATGAAAAACTGAATGCTTCCCACCTAAGATCAATATGTCCTTTTCTTAGGACCCCTTACCGCAGGACTTCTGACACATCCTGTCATAATTTTTTCCCCTTGTTCTAGCAAAGCACAAAGCCAATCAAATAAGGGAGTTCTATTCAGATCTTCTTTTCCTTCCATATTCAGATAATCATTCCTGACAATACTGTATGATTACCATCTGCTAAATGAAAATTATTTCCTTAATTAATTGTTCATATTTTGAAAACAGGTAGAGTGGGACACTTGCATGAAAAATATGTTTTTATTAAAAAATTTCTTAGATCCAGAGGAGTAATAATTTTTTATGCACAGTGAGTCAAAAGGTTTGTGAAAGATTAAATATGAGAATCTTTTTTATGGTTAATTCTAAATCAAAAGTGTAATGGGCTATTTTATTTTGTTCTAAGATTAACCTTCTTCAGTATTTTAAGAATTGGGATATATTCTGTATGCTGTGATTATTAAGAAAATTTGTTAAAAAGGGAGAATGGAAAAATATTGATAGTCATGATTAAATCTTATCAATCAATCGCACCTAATAATTATTTGATGTTCTAGTCAACAGTAGCTGGTGGGTTTGTTGTTTACTATTATTTACTGCCAGAGTTGGTAAGGTTAGATATTAACTTAATAAAAAATTGATAAGTTATCAATAATTTTTGCCACTGAGTATGAAAATGACTTCTATGTGGTGGAAATGATTACCCCCAAAGTGGCATTTTTTCCCATTGAATGTGTGCATGTGCATTTGTATGCGTCCTCATATCCTCCTTTGAAAGTGCTTTGCCATCCTTCACCTATTAGTTTTCTCCTTAATGAGTTAAAGAAATGTGGTCTTTTGACACATTATTAATATATGAGAGTCAGATGTTCAGAGGTTTGATAACTAAGCTTTGATGTAAAGGAAAAAAGAGGATTTAGCACATGTGGGGCTGTGAGCCTTCACATAGAGCTAGCATGGAAAGGATGGGCTTCAGGCCAGTCCGTGGCCATTCTGCCCTAAGGGACAACATTAGCCCATATGCTTGCTAATGCTTTCATTTATATTTATTGTGTATCCGTTATATATACAGAATGTACTAGAAGTTGCAACTGTAATTTTGGTTACTTTAATGAGAATATCTTCTGTTAATTTTTTTTTTCTTTTTTTTTTTGCTTTTCCTAAATATCACCACGTAAGAGTTTATGGACAACTCTGATTCATGGGCTTAAATTATCTTAGTATGCTAATTATACTGGAGGACTGGGAGCATATACTAGACTGTGACATTCTGAAAATTCGTGAGTGTCCCTGTTCAGTGAAAATAGTACATTGGCTGTGTTGTGTGCAGAAGAAATATTGAGGCTGGCAGAGTGTTTATTTCTCTACTTGACTGAAAGTAGATTTCTGGAAAGGAGCTATTTGCTCAAGAGTTTGAACCTCTAAGCCAAATTCTAGAAACTTAGGGATTTTTTTTATAAAGGAACACAGATTGGGGGTAAGAGCATGAGGTGGAAAAGAAATCTCCACTGATCGTCCCCCCCGCAAGCAAGAACATCAATTTAACAACTATCTGCACACAATAAAACCACTTTCATGAGAACCAAAAAATCAGGTGAGCACTCACATTACCTGGTTTTAACCACATATTGCTGAAAAAGGCACTGAAGAGGTAAGATAAACAGTCTTGAATCACTAATGCCACTACTCCCTCATCCCCTTAGTAGTGGTGGCATGGTGTAGAGAGCAGCTTTGTGCCCTGGGGAGAGGGAGAGCATAGTAATTATGAGGCATTGAACCCAGTGTTGCCCTGTTATATCAAAAAAACGACACTAGACCAAACTCAGCTGACACCTGCCCACGAAAGAGCATTTAAACCAGCCATAGCCATTAGGGAATCACAGTCTGATTCCCTAATCTCAGCAGTCTGAACTTGAATTCCCACAAGCCTCATCACTGTGAGCTAAAGTGCTCTAGGGCTGTAAATAAACGTGAAAGGCAGTCTAGGCCATGAGGACTGCAAATCCTAGATGAGTCCTTGTGCTGAACTGGACCCAGAGCCAGCAGACTAAGGTGGGGGCATAAAAATATGATTATTGCAACAGATGCTGAAAGAGCATTTCATAAAATTCAACATCACTTCATGATAAACACCCTCAAAAACCTGGGTATAAAATGAACATACCTCAACTTAATAAAAGCCATGTTTAACAGATAGTATCATACTGAATGAGAAAAAAACTGAAAGCCCTTTCTCTAAGATCCAGAACACTACAAGGATGCCCACTTTTACCGCTGTTATTTACATAGTACTAGCAGCCCTAACTAGAGCAATCATACAAGAGAAATTAATAAAGGGCATCCAAACTTGAAAGGAAAAAGTCAAATTACTTTTGTTTGCAGATGATACAATCTTACATTTGGAAAACCACAAAAACACTGTTAGAACCAATAAGCAAATTCAGTAAAGTTGCAGGATACAAAACCAACATATAAAAATCAGTAGCATTTCTATATGCCAACAGTGAATGATCTGAAAAAGAAATTTGAAAAGTAATCCCATTTACAATAGCCACAAATAAAATTAAATACCTAGGAATTAACTTAACCAAAGAGGTAAAACATATTTTTAATGAAAACTATAAAACACTGATGAAAGAAATTGAAGAGGACACACACACACACAGACACACACACACACAGACACACACACAAAATGGAAAGATATTCCATGTTAATGGATTGGAAGAATCAATATTGTCAAAATGTCCGTACTACCCAAAGCAATCTACAAATTCAATGCTATCCCTATCAAAATACCAATGACATTTTTCAAAGAAATAGAAAAAACAATTTAAAAATTTATATGGAATCACAAAAGACCTAGAATAGTCAAAGCTATCTTAAGCAAACTGACAAACAAACAAAAAACCAAAACAAAACTGGAGGAATCATATTACCTGACATCAAATTATACTACAGAGTTATAGTAACCAAAACAGCACAGTACTAGCATAAGGACAGACACATAGACCAATGGAAGAGAATAGAGAACCCAGAAACAAATCCATACACCTACAGTGAACTCATTGTCAACAAAGGTGCCAAGAACATACGTTGGGAAAAAGATAGTCTCTTCAAAAAATAGTGCTGGGAAAACTGAATATCCATAGGTAGAAGAATGAAACTAGACCCCTATCTCTTATAATATATAAAAAAATCAAAATGGATTAAAGACTTAAATCTAAGACCTCAAATTATAAAACTACTGCAAGAAAACATTGGGGAAACTCTACAGGACATTGGTCTGGGCAAAAGTATCTTGAGTAATACCCTACAGGCACAGGCAACCAAAACAAAAATAGACAAATGGGATCACATCAAGTAAAACAGTTTCTGCACAGCAAAGGGAACAATCAACAAAGTAAAGAGACAATCCATAGAGTGGGAGAAAATATTTGAGAATTACTCATCTAACAAGAGAATATATAAGGAGCTCAAACAAGCTTATGAGAAAAAATCTAATAATCTGATTTAAAAATGGCAAAAGATTTGAATAAACATTTATCAAGAGAAGACATACAAATGGCAAAGAGGCATACATAAAGGTGATCAACATCATTGATCATCACAGCAATGCAAATCAAAACTACAATGAGGTATTATCTCACCCCAGATAAAATGGTGTATGTCCAAACGACAGGCGATAAGAAATGCTGGTGAGGATGCAGAGAAAAGGGAAACCTTGTAAACTGTTGGTGGGAATGGAAATTAGCACAACCACTATGGAGAACAGTTTGGAGCTTCCTCAAAATCAAAACAATTGAACTCAAAGAGATAGAGAGTAGAATGGTTACCAAAGGCCAGGAAGGGTGGTGAGGGGAACAAGGTAGGTGGGGCTGGTTAATATATACAAAAAAATAGTTAAAAAGAATGAATAAGATCTAGTATTTGCTAGCACAACAGGGTGACTATAGTCAATACTAATTTAATTGTACATTTTTTAATAACTGAAAGAGTATAATTGGATTGTTTGTAACACAGAATAGACACTTGAGGGGATGGACATCCCATTTTCCATGATGTGCTCATTATGCATTCCAAGCTTGTATCAAAACGTTTCATGTACTTGATAAATGTGTATACCTACTGTGTACCCACTAAAACAAAATTAAAATGAAAAATCACAATATATAAGCTTAAAATTTTTTGAAATTGATCTCAGTAACATATATTAAGCTGAGGTGAGGAATAGTCTCTGAACATTAGAAACATTGGAAAGTGATGGCTTTGTTTCTAATATGCAAGTTAGACAGAAAATACAAGCTCTATAATCTTATATTGCAGAAGCAATATTTGTTTTAAGTCCTAGAGTCCACGGCCTCCATTGCCTCATCTTGTGCGAATGGACTTGCATCTGCAGCTGGAGAAAGAGATTTCTGGTTAGTGAATATTGGCAAAGATTCTAGGAAAGTTTAAGTTTTACTGATGAAAGAGTGGAATGCAGACAAGATTCCGACTGGAGTAGCCCAGGAGAAGAGACTGTCAGATAAAGCTGAAAGGTAAATTCCTTATCTGCTTGTCTAACGAGACTAGGTATATTTATGCCCTTAATACCTTATAACCATCAGTTCAGTACCAGAAATGCGTGAAACTCTGTTTTCTAGGGTTTTTTTTTTTTAAGTTTGTATTAACAAATAGAGACATTAAAAGACACACATCATCTCTTGAGGCGTGACATAGCCATTCATCTCCATTGCCATCAGAAATCACCTGCCACCTGCACCCTCACCTTCTTCTGTGCAAAAAGCACCTTTGTTTGGCAGAAGACCCTCAAGAATCCGGGAAAAAGTCTTCTTCCTCTACACCCAGTTGAATTCCTAAATCAACACAATGCAAGATCCACTGGTTAAAAAGAACATGAATGGATAATTTTTTCCTACTCATGGGTCGCAGCCTGAGGGACTTGCTCTGGCTTCCGACCCTCGTGGGGAGGCAGCAGCCCTGGTTAGTGGGTGGGCTTGGTGGCTCCTCTTGTGGTGTTGGGTCAGCACAGCAGCTGCAAGTCAGAGGGTCACCTGTCCTTTCATACCAGCAAAGGTTCATTTTCCTCAGTGTTTGCCCAAGGGCAGGAACATACATTTACTGATGACCAATTCAGTTTTTCCAGAGGTCCATGTGTTTCTGAATTCAGAATTTTAGAATCTAGTAAAGTGCATATCGTCAAATAATCTATTTAAAGAGCTAGGGAAAGACTTGGGGAAAGACTTTCCAATTTCTCACTTCACTTCCAGTGTGAGATGTTATTTATATATGCAAAACTGGGAGGTGTATATGTATATACACATCTAATAAGAATAACTTGAGTTGAGCGACCCTAAGATGCTACCGTTTGTTTCATCCTTTGTAAATGTGCGTGGCCCCTCTTCAAACACACATAAGCAGTTTAAGGCAGGGACTATATTTTGTACTTTTTGCCTTCAAAGGGCATGATCCATAGCAGGAGCTACTAATGAGCATTCAATTATCATAATGATGAATTAAATGTAGATATTTTGTCATTTATTTATTTATTTTTTGAGATGGAATCTTGCTCTGTTGCCTAGGCTGGAGTGCAGTGGCCCGATCTTGGCTCACTCCAACCTCCGCCTCCCAGGTTCAAGTAATTCTCCTGTCTCAGCCACCCGAGTAGCTGGGATTACAGGTGCCCACCACTATGCCTGGAACATTTTTGTATTTTTAGTAGAGACGGGGTTTCACCATGTTGGCCAGGGTGGTTTCAAACTCTTGATCTCAGGTGATCCAGCCACCTTGGCCTCCAAAAGTGTTGGCATTACAGGTGTAAGTCACCATGCCTGGCCAATTTTGTCATTTTAAAAATGTATTTCTCCATCTTCAGGTGGAGTCACAGATCTCAGCGGTCACCCCCACGTGGAGAAGCTGTGAGATGCTGATGGCCTCTAGGAGGGGAGGCCACTGGGGACCAAGCCCTCCCCTGCAGCCCAGTGCTGCGTCCGCTGCAGCATGGGACCCTCAGGCCACTGGCTGGGGGCATCTGAAGAGGTCGTCGCTTCGCTGGCATGGACGGCAAGGGTCACACTGCCCAGCTGTGAGTTGCCCCTCAAGCAGCACCCTGTCGTCATTCCAGAGGCTGTGCTCACCAAATTGCCGTGGTCCTCTTGGGAAACAAGGAACTGAGCTTAGCCCATCTCTGGTCTCTCCTCCTCTCACTTATGTGAGGCCTGTTCTGTCCCCCACTCCCCAGCCATAGCCAAGCCCTTAAATGGGTCTTGTTTGAAGGAAGTGCCCAGCCACTCAACGCCCAGCCTGTTCCCAGCCCCTGGTTTTGATCAAAATGCAGTCATGCCCATGAAACTAGGAATCTGTGTTTTTTTTAAACTGCAGTGAGAGACAAAGATCTGCTTCTCTTTGTCAACCAGACATCCCCCTCTCAGACATTTGCTTCTGCTCAGAGATATTACAAGCCAGAAAATTCACAAGGCCAAATCAGAGACAGGGGAAATTCCTCTGAGGGTTGGTGAATGGAATATAAATCCTGCTCTGAAGTGGAAAACGAAGTTGCTGCTCGGTCATTATTCCTGTCAGCATTCCAGGGTCAGTCCTTGTCATTAAAGCTGCACTTTCATCCTGTCCACACACTCAAGGCCACACAAAAGTAAGGGACTGCCTAACACTAAGCTTCTTTTATTTTTTGAGGGGAAGGGGCACTCCTCTGTAGGGAAACAATACGTTTAAGTTAAGCAAAGAAGTTAAAAGTATGAAAACCATCTATGTGCATTTTCCTTTTCCCCATCTCCCCCCATCCACTCTTTCAACTGTCAGCACTAATTTCTTGTTACCAACCTTGCACTAATACAATGCGACATTCTCAGGCCTGGAATTCGGTCTTTCAAAGCTGGTTCTGCTCCAAGTCCTCTGTGACCTTTCATTACTTTCTTCCACACCCCCTCCTCTGAGCTGTCCATGTCTAAATGGAACCTACAGTTCCCAGAGAGAGGAGAGAGAGAAAGAGAGACAGAGATAAAGAAGAAGAGAGGGAGAAAGAAAGGGAGGGAGGGAGTGACGTAGAAGAGTCAGGGAGAAAGAGAGACGGAGAGAGAGAAAAAGAAAGAAAGACAGAGAGGGAAGGAGAGAGAGAAAGAGAGAGTCAAAGAGAGAGGCAGAGAGAAGAAAGAAGGGAAGAAGAGAGGAAGAGAGAGAGAGAGGGAGAAGAAGATACTGAGAAAGAGGCAAAAACAGATAGCAGGGTGCGGGGGGAGAGAGAGAGAGAGAGAGAACTGAGAGGACCAGGCTGACTTGAGTGTCTCCTGCTGTGATCCAGCTGTGGAGGCCACACAGCATCGCTTCCACTGCATACCACCCCACCCCACCTAAGACAGTCACCAAGATTCAAGAGACAGGGAGTGGGAGAGTGAAATGGGGCAGGGGAGGGAGGGAGGAAGAGAGAGAGAGAGAGAGAAAAGAAGAAGAAGAAGAGAAAAGAGAAGAAGAAGAAGAAGAAGAAGAAGAAGAAGAAGAAGAAGAAGAAGAAGAAGAAGAAGAAGAAGAAGAAGAAGAAGAAGAAGAAGAAGAAGAAGAAGAAGAAGAAAGGGAGGAAGAGAGAGGTAGAAAGAGACAGAGACAGAACAATGAGGCAGAATGAGAGAGAGGGAGATAGAAATAGAGAGAGAGACACAGAGAGACAAAGTGAGAGAGTGAGAGAAAGACAGAGACAGAGGAGAGAAAGAGACAGAAACAGAGTCAGCAGAAAATCAAAGAAGATAAAGAGTGACAGAGGCAGAGAGGAGAGAGAGAGAGAACATGCACTGGGAAATCCCAGTTTCCCATAGGAGAGGGGAAAACAGAGCCGGTGTGTCTGGAGTTACTCTTCTTCCCCAATCTATAATCCTCTTCCATGTTTTGATTGGAAACACTGTTGAGATGGAGCACCTGTGAGTGGTCGTTTTCCTGGCATGGTCACAGCCTCATCTGGGCAGCTCTTGGCTCTTGGGCTCCTGCCCCGGGGCAGGTCTTCATGAAGCGCTCACGCTGTCGCCAGGAGGGGTCTGTCCAACTGCATCATGCACCTGAGGACCCTTGTGCCTGGGGGTTGTGCACTCTCACTGCTAGTCCCAAGGTAGCAGAGAGCCCCACCAGCCCTGCTTCCTTCTCCTTGTCCTGGCCACGCAAATGCGCTTCTCAGAAGGACCAGGAGCTGCTGAGGAAGGGGAGTCTGATCCGTGCAGTGATCAGGGACTGCAGGCTCACACAGTTTCCCCTGGAGAGCCCGAGAGGCAGGGAGTCTCTTACACTGCAGAAGAGAAAGAGGGGCCCTTCAGGGTGGCAGGTTCAAGGATGAAGAATTCTCTCTGTTTCTTAAAGCTTTTGGGGGACGCCAGTTATGATTTTCATTCTTTAACATACATTCAAACGTGAGCGATGTGGATAAATATGCATTGCCACTATTACTTCATGAGTGACTTGAGAACTTTGGAATTAGGCAGAAGGTATGGCCCCCAAACCTGCTATTTTCTTTTTAATTAGACAATAGAAGTACTTGAGGAATTAATTTGCTGTTTGCTTTCAGCACTGACACATGAACAGTGAAGGGGATCAAATTGTGCTGTGGCCATCTCCCCATCTCCTCCCTTCGCCTGACCTTGACTTGCCTGTGACCTTGGCTCTGTTGGCACCATGCTAACCAGACTGGGTCATAGTGATGAGCCAATTACACTCACCCAGTGGCTCAGCCACATACCACAGTATGAGGCAGTCACAGCAAAGCAGTGGCTTTAGAATATGTGGAAGGATTACCCCTGTAAATATGATTCTCCTTCCTGGGCAGGAGAAATTGGAAGTTCATGTGTTACTGATGGCCACCTGGCATCTCTGCACATAAGTGCAGAGCCATTATTGAGGACGGGAGAAGTTGTCACTGTGACTGAGAGACTGTGGTTCTCCAAAGAGTGTCTGCCGACAGAGACCAGTCTCCTTGGAGAGTGTAATGTGTCATGGCACTATTCACTTTTGGGGGAAAAGAGCTTTACTTTTTAGAGTAAACTTGTGTTGAAAAGAATTCTACCAAAGCAAACACTGTAACCTATTCACAGACTGAAATCTTGTTTGCCTCGGGGAAACACTGCAAATTATTCTACAATCTTGAAGGCGCCCTGAAAATGAGTACTCCCTGTTCCAAGTCCTCAGATACCATTGACTCCAGAGAAGGCTCTGTTCTCCAATTTCACCTAAAAAGTAACAGATCTCCTTATGTTTTAAAATTTGTTGGTTAAGCAGGAGCCTGAAACATTTTTTTAAAAATCAACTTTATTGACTGGGCCCGGTGGCTCATGCCTGTAATCCCAGCACTTTCACAGGCTGAGGTGGGCAGATCAGGAGCTCGAGACCAGTGTGGCCAACATGGTAAAATCCCATCTCTACTAAAAATACAAAAATTAGCTGGGTACGGTGGCGGGCGCCTGTCATTTCAGCTACTCAGGAGGCTGAGGCAGGAGAATCGCTTGAACCTGGAAGGCAGAGATTGCAGTGAGCTGAGATTGCACCACTGCACTCCAGCTTGGGCAACAGAGCAAGAAGTCTCCAAAAAAAAAAAAAAAAAGTCAACTTTATTGAGGGATGTACAATTTACATATGACACCCTGCTCCCCCCGCCTTTTTTTTTTTTAACCTCTTTGCAGTCCCTCCCTCCCTCTGCTTCTGGCCCCAAGCAAGCCCTGATTTGCTTTTGGCCACTAAAAATCTCTTTTGTAGAGTTTTATATAAATGAAAGCGTGTAATATGTGGCCTTTTGTGCCTGACTACTTTCACTCAGCATAGTGATTCTGAGATGCATCCGTATTTTTGCATATCAGTAATTGTTCCCTTTTATGTTGAGTATCATTCATCGTATGGAAACTCTACTTTCATTTTGTTTATTCATTCATCTGTTGATGGACATTTGAGTGGTCCCCAGTTTTAGGATATTATGAATAATGCCGCCATGAACATTCATGTGTGTCTCTTAGTGTGGACATTTTTCATGGATAAATACTTAGTAACATAGTATCTGGGTTATACATTCATTATATATTTAACTATATGTTTAAAGAAACTGCCAGTTTCCAAAGTGGTTGCACCATTCCATTTGACTCACAGCTCTGCCAACAGTTGGTATGAGTAGGCTTTCTCCTTTCTTCATCCCAGTGGGCATGGAATGGTGTCTCATTGTGATTTTGATTTGCATCTCTCTGGTGACCGACAATCTCAAGCATCTTTTCACGAGCTTGTTGTCCATCACATATCTGCTTTTAAGGATCTGTTCAAATCCGTTGCCTATTTTTTTTTTAAAATAGGTTATTTGTCTTCTTATTTCCCCAGAGATTTCAAGTAGTTGCTTCTTATATCTTGTACAAAGACTATAAACACCAGTTTTAAGAGTTTCCATTTCCAAAATATTGGAATCAGAATTCCTGATTAATTTTGTAAACGGAATCCTCAGTCCAGAATCATGTGCAGAGTGCAAAGTGATTTAACAAATGGGGTACACTCAGGAGTTACATCCTTTCATTATAGAAAAACAAATACAAGAATTTAATTTTCTAAGAAGAAAAGCTTAAAACAAAGCATTTTTTTGCCCCTTCTGGTGCTGCGTCAGCCAAAACAAGGCTTATTTTTCCTTTTGGGTTTCCTGTTGGCCCCTGATGCTGAAATCCAAGGTCTCTGATATTTCATTCTCCACTGACATTCGTTGCACCATCAAGATAATATTTTTTTCCAGTAAAATTTGGAACACAACTTTCTCCATGTCCTTTTATTATATTTTGAATTTTACTTACTAATTAGTTAATGACTAGTAATTTTCAAAACAACCTGTTGCTTGAATTCAATTATTGACATGAAAAAAAATGGGTCTTTGGAGATATCTGACCTGATTAGAACAGACTCGTCTCCATGGGATCTGCTTTAATATATGCATCAGCATTACTTTTATTGAGCAAATGATTCCATTTCTTTACATATTATTTTAAGTACTTAAGCACTTTGATTCACAAAGACTAAATATTATTTACACAGCTCTGGATTTGGCATTCATTTGTACAATAAACGCTTTACACAGTGTACCAACTCAAACTCTGTACAAGTGTAACCTAGATTATTGCCAAGTTCTGAATTAAGAAATCCAAATTCAGGAGTTTGGCAGACTTGAGCAGCCATCTTCACCACCTGTGATTCAGATTGGGACAGTGTTGTACCAGGTGTCAGCAATGATGGTGCCCATATTTATATTCAATGTCGAATGTTCCTCTTTCTATACCCTACTTTAAAACAAAAGCCCCTAACACATTGAAGAAAGTAAAGTTTGTCTACTTGCCCTTTCCAAAGACATGGCTGTGCTCACTCAATATCAACTTTGATTTCGAAGCCAATCCAGATATTAAATAGAAGGAATGTTTGGACATATATTCTTAATTTGAAATTTCAAATTGATATGCTTTTTGACATGCCAAGTCCTGACGCAGACAAATCAACTAGAAAGAGCAGGAGATTCTACATTTAGAGGCTTTTGATCTAGTCTGTGGAAGAAATTAAGGATTCTTTATATATTTCCACTCAAAATAGTATCTTTCTGTCTTGCCAATGAAAATATTTTCTATTATTAAATGATTATAATAGATTAATAATAGTGTAGAGTTGACATCTTTATAATAATGAACCATGATTCCATCCTCTGATTATTCATTATATTAATAGGAACCACAATTTTATAATATTTTCTTTTTTTTTTTTTTTTTTTTTTTTAAGACGGAGTCTGGCTCTGTCACCCAGGCTGGAGTGCAGTGGCCGGATCTCAGATCACTGCAAGCTCCGCCTCCCGGGTTTACGCCATTCTCCTGCCTCAGCCTCCCGAGTAGCTGGGACTACAGGCGCTCACCACCTCGCCCGGCTAGTTTTTTGTACTTTTTAGTAGAGACGGGGTTTCACCGTTGGCAAGGCTGGTCTCGAACTCCTGACCTCAGGTGATCTGTCTGCCTAGGTCTCCTAAAGTGCTGGAATTACAGGCACCAGCCACCCCACCCAGCTGAGTTGATGTTCTTATATTCCTAGTTTGTTGAATGCTTTTATCATGAATACTTTAAATGCATTATTTTCTTAAATTATATAGAAAATGAAGTGTGAAATTGCAAACCAAAGTTACAGTAATACTAGCTTTTGAACTAATAATATTTTTTTCAAAAAAAAATATATATATATATGTATTTTTTTTTTTTTTGAGACGGAGTCTGGCTCTGTCACCCAGGCTGGAGTGCAGTGGCCGGATCTCAGATCACTGCAAGCTCCGCCTCCCGGGTTTACGCCATTCTCCTGCCTCAGCCTCCCGAGTAGCTGGGACTACAGGCGCCTGCCACCTCGCCCGGCTAGTTTTTTGTATTTTTTTAGTAGAGACGGGGTTTCACCGTGTTAGCCAGGATGGTCTCGATCTCCTGACCTCGTGATCCGCCCGTCTCGGCCTCCCAAAGTGCTGGGATTACAGGCTTGAGCCACCGCGCCCGGCCATTTTATAATATTTTCTGATATATTTTCTTTGCCAGGCAATCAGTATTTACCTAACCCTGCATCCCATCCCATCTGTCATTATGATCAAGGCAATCAGGTTTATTACCCAGAAGAGAAGGAACAGCAGACAGAGATGTGCTCAGGATTAAGGAAGTAAGAAAATATTTAGGAAAAGTTCCCATCAGATGAGAATGGGATGTCCCCTTAGTGCATGGAAGGAAGACAGAGAAAATTGGAGACTTCCCTGAATCTTTAATAAGTGACGTAGCACCCTGTCCTTCTACATCTGGGCAAAAATGGGTTATAAGGAAAACTCTAGAAGCCCAGGTGAGCTGAGGGATAGCTTCTTTGCCCCTCCCACCATGCCCAAGACTGGTCGATCAACAGAAGCAAAGGAGGTGTCTAGAAAGATGGACCTGAGGTAGCCAACTGGTCACTTGAAGGCACACCTGTTGAGTACAGGTGACCCAGGGGTCTCAAATGCCCTGGACAAGAGATGTGAGCTAATGAAGAAACCACTGGATGGTCAGAGGCTTGAGGTTGGGATGTGGAGGCCATAGAGTGTGAGGAGGTCAGTGAGTGGAGAAAAAAATGTCAGAGACCTTGGGCTTCAGCATTAGGGGCCGGCAGGAAGTCCAAAAGGAAAAACGAGCCTTGTTTTGGCTGACACAGCACCAGGAGCTTGAGGAAAAGACCAAACACCCTTCAGTGGAACCTGTTCGGCCCCAGAGCCCAGACACAGAGCAACCTCCCTGAGGGTATGCAGACTCCCGCTCCACCTGGGCAGGCAGGAGGGAGGTGAGGAATGATGCTGAGCACTTCAACTTTGCACCTGTCTTACCCAAAGGGCTATTTAGCTGAAAAAGTGATTCAAATCAAACGGGCAAGCTCCCCATTAATCAATAACAGTGCTAATACTTACTGAGTGTGTGCTGTGTGACAGTCCCTGTTCAGAGTCCTCATGACAACCCTATTTATGGTAGGTGCTACTGTTTCCCCCATTTTCCAGACAAGGCAACTGAGGCTCTGAGAGAATCATGGAGCCGATAAGCAGATAAGCTGGATGTGCTCGCCATTCCCTGGGCTCTCCTGGGGACACTTGCTCCCCCTGTCACGATGGTAGAGGAGACACCAAACAAGATGAGCTTGATTGGGCACACCCATGCAAGGAAACACGCTTCTCACACATCTGAGTCATGTTCATGTCCATCCTCTACATGGCTTTCCAAGCATAGCCATTTCTTCCCCTACACAGGGACCAGGAGGGATGCCTTGTAGAAACAGAGCTCCACAGATGCGTCACTGTTTTATTTTAGCTAATAATAGAGAACACTTGTACCGTCAAGGTATTGATTGTAGCTTCTAAAGAGCATATAGAACAACAGGTGCAGGTTAAAATCCCTGCCTACCTTCCGGTATGGGTGTAAAGGATCCCCTCAATGTCCAAGCTATGGCCTTCCTCACCCAGCCCTCACCAAGTGGGAGTGGCTATGGCCTTCTGTGCAGGTCACGTCAGAAAAGATGGGCATGAGCGATTACTGGGAAGCCCAGCTGCAGAGCTGAACTTAGGGCTCCTGCCATGGGTGTGAGCCCTTAGCTGCAGGATCATGAGCCAAGTCTGTCTCCCAAGCATGGGCTGCAGACCCTGGGCCTCACCCAGAGCTCTGCCCCAGCATCTCCCCACCCAGGAGCTGCTCCACTCCCTGGTCAGCCCTTGGGGCCTGTATTCAGCACCAAGAAGGCCCCTCCCATGGCCCCATCCTTCCCTGTCCTCCAGAGGCCACCTGGACTCAACTCTCTTCTCTGCTGTCTCACCAACTATGAGTAAATAATGATCCCCCAATCATATCTGATACTTAGTAAGTGTTGCTGTCTTTGCAGTTGTCAACCTTGAGTTCAGACTCTTATTTTAAGAATGCAGTGACTTGCCCAAGTTTCTTTGAAATTCCATAACAGAACCTGAGTCATCTTCCTTTGGGTCACGCAGTGGTGGGTCACTCATCATTGACTTTCAGGGTAGACACTCATTTTTAGAAATGGGACTCACCACTTTGTGGAGGCAGGAATTGTGGCAAGAGGAGTCACTGGGACCAGGAGGGATGCCTTGGGAAACAGAGTTCTTATCTCCTGTCTATATTCTGTGGACTTCTCAGTGTGAAACTCTTTGTTTTCTGCATTCTGACCCTATGTGTTGTAATTCAGAACAATCTTCATGTTGTTATACTAAAGCGTTGGAGCAGACATTAGAATCAGGAGATCCTCACCTGAGGTCAGGAGTTTGAGACCAGCCTGGCCAACATGCCAAAACCCTGTCTCTACTAAAAATACAAAAATTAGCTGAGCATGGTGGCAGGCACCTGTAATCCCAATTACTTGGGAGGCTGAGGCAGGAGAATCACTTGAACCCAGGAGATGGAGGTTGCAGTGAGCCAAGATCAAGCCATTGCACTCCAGCCTGGGCGACAAGAGCAAAACTCTGTCTCAAACAAACAAACAAACAAACAATCAGAAGACCCTCTGACAGCACATGGGAAGCCCCCTCTCCAGGGCCCTTCTAAACTTATATAACAGAAGACACTACAGGGGAAACCCAGTAAGTCTGCCATAGAAAAAGATGTAGTGATAAATGATGATGACAATGTTAATTACCACGTGTTCCGAGGGCCTCCTACTTGTCATACACTTCACACACTATTTCTAATTGTCATGCCTATTTTACAGACGAGGAAACCAAGGCTCAGAAGGTTTAAATAATCATCTTGTCAAAGGTAATTACAGCTACCATTTCATATTCACTTACCTTTGTCCAGGCATCCTATTCACTAATTTAAATGCATTGTCTTATGTAAACCTCCCAGCATCCTATTGATTGGTATTATTTGGTTATTATTTTTGTTGTTCTAGTTTTACAGAGGACACTAATAGTTGGGGAAGTTGGGCAATCTGCTTAAAGGTGCCCCACTGATTAACTGCAGGCTGGGGTGGACCCAGGACCCTCTAGCTGGCAGCCACACTTACGTGGCCCTCCTTTCTCATGGCCTTCCAAACCCTACAGCCTGTTCTTACTGTGGAGCATCTGCCCCCCACTTCCTCTCCAGGTCTGTTCTTCTCTCCTAAGGAGTTGAGCAGCTATTACCTAGGAAGGCAGTTGGCATAAGAGCTAACTTTCCAGGCCAGGTACAGTGGTGCGTTCCTATACCCAGCAGTTTGGGAAGCTGAGATGGGCAGATCTCTTGAGCTCAGGAGTTCAAGACCAGCCTGGGCAACATGAAGATACCCCATTTCTACAAAAAAACAAAAAACAAAAAACAACAACAACAACAAAACACAAAAATTAGCTGGGTGTGGTAGCATGCACCGGTAGTTCCAGCTACTCAGGA
Organism: Papio anubis; assembly: GCF_008728515.1. Lineage (NCBI taxonomy): Eukaryota > Metazoa > Chordata > Mammalia > Primates > Cercopithecidae > Papio > Papio anubis. Next base: position 8,983,978 of record NC_044988.1, on the reverse strand, counting down.
GGCTGATGTGGGAGGATTGGTTGAGTCTGGGAGGTCAAGGCTGTGGGTGGGCTGAGATCATGCCACTGCACTCCAGCTTGGGCAACAGAGTGAGACACTCATACACACACAAAAAATGAGTTAACTTTCCAGTCCCTGTGAAGGCCCACCCACACTTAGGAGAGAACTACTTCAAACCAGTCTTACTAAAGACACCTGAGGAGCTTTGAGAAGACATAGCTGAGCATTCAGTTTATAAATGCTTTAAATGTTTCCACAAAAATTCGAATACCTCAATGTTTGTTCAAATGGCAAAAGATACGTTTATATGCCTTGGCATTTCCATAATGAATGAAACTTATACTGAACCCAGTATCTCAAGGATTTCTGGGGCAATGCAAATACACAAAACCTGCATCAGGGAATATTCTGTGGTTTGCAAATGCTCTTGGGAAACAGAGCTCTTATATCCTGTTTATATTCTGTGGACCTCTCAATGTGAAACTCTTTGTTTTCTGCATTCTGACCCTATGTGTTGTAACCCAGAACAATCTTCATGTTGTCATGATACTGCATTTGACTATGTGAATGGAGGCAAAAAATGTCTACAGAGCTATCAACAAAGACACATCACTGGTAAGATTACCAGCCTTACAAGGGCTGACCCAGGCCTGCACACATTGGGTCTTGCATATTGTCAGAGGCAGCCCTGGACCCTGCCTTCCCCCAAGGAGCTGGGAAGCTTCCCATAAGGTGTGGTAAACCAGCTGGGGATGGGTGTGAATGTCCCTTCCAGAGACTCACAAGGGCAAGCTCAAGATCTGAGGTGAGCAGGATGAGGAGGCACGGTACATTTCCTCCCACAGGCTCGGACTCAGTCATTTTAATGGCATCCTCAAGTGTAACGTGCAATGGTGCAGTGATGCACGGGCTTGCCAGGGAGCAGTATGTCCCCACGTGAGTCAGTTTTTTGGGAGGAATGTCTGTGTCATCATTGAGAAAGTCTACTTTCTTAAATGAGTGCCCTAGAGGTCAAGTGCAAGAGCTTTTTGAGGATTCTTGTCAAGCTGGTCTAGCTGCTCTGAAACATCTTCAGATGTCCAGGCAGCTGGAGGTGTCATACCAGGCTCACCATTTGCAAGACGCCTCAGGATTTTGCTCAGACACCCTCAGGAGACACTCCAGGAGGAAGTCAGCCAGCTGCCATGTTGTTGGCACAATGTGCATTGGGGCATGAAGCTGAGAAGCTGAGGGTCACGCGGGCATTCCTTTGGTGCCAGAGCATGCCCTGCAGCCTCTTCGTCCAGGTGTGGCACTCAGCTGACCACACAGACGGGGCCAAGTCTGCTCACATAACTGCCCAGGAGCTCTCACAGGTCCTACGGGAACTTGGACTCTAGACTCTGTGATTCTGGCTCAATCATGCAATATATTGAAGGCTTTAGTTTTCTCATCTGTAAACTGAAAACAGGAAAACCCCTAAGGCATGAGCTGTTATGAGATTGAATGAGATAGCATATGCAAGGTCCTCCTGCATCAGAAGCACTTACCATATGGATGGGTTTGAAGGCCATGGAAAAGTGGGTGGTGTGGGCAGATCCAGAAGCACCTGTGCATCAGCAGGACATGAATGGTGTGTTCAGGTTTCTCACACCCTCACTGCCTTAGTGATGGCTGAAAAGAAGAATGAGTACCCCTTGTCATCAAGGCAGCTTTGAGGCCTAAGCAAAGACAAGCAGCCTTCAGTCCCCTTTTGTGCATGACAGCTTGCATTGCCCAAACCACAAGTAATTTTTTTTTAATTTGACATTTATTTTCATACTACATTCAGGGAGGAACAGTTAGAAAGTGATAGAGTTTTTCTTGAAGTTCATTTTATTTTACCTATTTTTAATTTTTATTTTTAAGAATATTTTTTATTATTTTATTTTATTTTTCCATTTGTTGTTGTGGAACAGGTGGTATTTGTTTACATGAGTAGGTTCTTTAGTGGTGATTTGTGCAAGCAGTATACACTGCCCTATTTGTAGTCTTCTATCCCTCACCCCTCTCCCACTCTTCCCCCCAAATCCCCAAAGTCCATTGTATCGTTCTTATGCCTTTGCATCCTCATAGCTTAGCTCCCACTATCACTGAGAACATGCGATGTTTGGTTTTCCATTCCTGAGCTACTTCACTTAAAATAATAGTTTCCAATCTCATCCAGGTCACTGTGAATGCTGTTAGTTCCTGTTTTATGGCTGTGTAGTATTCCATCATACATATATATCTACAGATATAGATATAGATATACCACAGTTTCTTTATCCACCCATTGATTGATGGGCATTTGGGTTGGTTCCATGATTTTGCAATTGTGAATTGTGCTGCTATAAACATGCATGTGCAAGTAGCTTTTTCAAATAATGACTTCTTTTCCTCTGGGTAGATACCCAGTAGTGGGATTGCTGGATCAAATGGTAGTTCTACTTTTAGTTCTTTAAGGAATCATCACGCTGTTTTACATAGTGGCTGTACTAGTTTCCATTCCCACCAGCAGTGTAGAAGTGTCCCCTGTTCACTGCATCCATGCTAACATTTACTGTTTTTGATTTTTTGATTATGGCCATTCTTGCACAAGTGAGGTGGTATCGCATTTGTGGTTTTGATCTGCATTTCCCTGATAATTAGTGATGTTGAGCATTTTTTCATGTGTTTGCTGGCCATTTGTATATCTTCTTTTGAGAATTGTATATTCATGTCCTTAGCCCACATTTTGTTGGTATTGTTTGTTTTCTTTCTTACTGATTTGTTCAAGTTCACTGTAGATTCCGAATATTAGTCCTTGGTCAGATGTATAGATTGTGAAGATTTTCTCCCACTCTGTGGGTTGTCTGTTTATGCCACTGACTGTTCCTTTTGCCATGCAAGGGCTCTTTAGTCTAATTAGGTCCCAGCTATTGATCTTTGTTTTTATTGCATTTGCTTTCGGGTTCTTGGTCATGAAATCTTTGCCTAAGCCAATGTCTAGATGGGTTTTTCCAATGTTATCTTCTAGAATTTTTATAATTTCAGGTCTTAGGTTTAAGTCCTTAATCCATATTGAGCTGATTTTTGTATAAGGTGAGAGATGAGGATACATGTGGCTAGCCAATTATCGCAGCACCATTTGTTGAAAAGGGTGTCCTTTCCCCACTTTATGTTTCTGTTTGCTTTGTCAAAAATCAGTTGGCTATAAGTGTTTAGGTTTATTTCTGGGTTCTCTATTCTATTCTATTGGTCTATGTGCCTATTTTTATACCAGTACTCTGCTGTTTTGATGACTATGGCCTTATAGTATAGTTTGAAATCAGGTAGTATGTTGCCTCCATATTTGTTCTTTTTGCTTAGTCTTGCTTTGGCTATATGTGGGCTCTTTTTTGGTTCCATATGAATTTCATAATTGTTTTTTCTAACTCCGTGAAGAACGACGATAGTATTTCAATGAGGATTGCATTGAATTTGTAGATTGCTTTTGGCAGTACGGGCATTTTCACAACATTGATTCTGCCTGTCTATGAGCATGGGACGTATTTCCATTTGTTTGTGTCATCTATTATTTCTTTCAGCATTGTTTTGTAGTTTTCTTTGTAGAAAGTCTTTGTGGAAAGTCTTTCAACTCCTATGTTAGGTATTTTATTTTATTTTTAAGTATTTTTTTTTTTTGCAACTATTATAAAAGGGGTTGAGTTCTTGATTTGATTCTCTGCTTGCTTGCTGTTGGTGTATATAAGAGCTACTGATTTGTGTACATTAATCTTATATCTGGAAACTTTGCTGAATTCTTTTATCAGTTATAGGAGCTTTCTGGAGGAGTCCTTAGGGTTTTCAAACGATCATATTGTCAGCAAACAGGGAAAGTTCAACTTCTTTACCCATTTGGATGCCCTTTCTTTCTTTCTGTTGTCTGATTGCTCTGGCTAGGACTTGCAGTACTATCTTGAAGAGGAGTGGTGAGAGTGGGCATCCTTGTCTTGTTCCTGTTCTCAGAGGGAATGCTTTCAACTTTTCCCCATTCACTATTATGTTGGCCTTGGGTTTGTCATCGATGGCTTTTATTACCTTAAAGTATGTCCCTTGTATGCTTATTTTGCTGAGGGTTTTAATCATAAAGTGATGCTGGATTTTGTCAGATACTTTTTCTGCATCTATTGAGATGATCATGTGATTTTTGTTTTTAATTCTGTTTATGTGGTGTATCACATTTATTGACTTGCATATATTAAACCATCCCTCATCTGTGGTATGAAGCCCACCTGATCATGGTGGATTATCTTTTTGATATGTTGTTGGATTCTGTTAGCTAGTATTTTATTAAGGGTTTTAGCATCTATGTTCATCAAGGATATCAGTCTGTAGTTTTCTTTTTTGGTTATGTCCTTTTCTGGTTTTGGTTTTAGGGTGATATTGGCTTCATATAATGAATTAGAGAGGGTTCCTTCTTTTTGTATTATGTGGAATAGTGTCAAAAGGATTGGGACCAATTCTTCTTTGAATGTCTGGTAGAATTCTACTGTGAATCTGATCCTGGACTTTTTTTTTTGTTGGTAATTTTTATTTATTTATTTTATTTTGAGAAAGAGTCTCACTCTGTTGCCCAGGCTAGAGTGCAGTGGCACGACCTCAGCTCACTGCAACCTCTGCCTCCTGGGTTCAAGCAACTCTCCTGCCTCAGCCACCTGAGTAGCTGGGATTACAAGCATGAGCCACTGTGCTCAGCTAGGAATTTTTAAATTACCATTTCAATCTCACCGCTTGTTATTGGCCTGTTCAGGGTACCTAATTCTTCCTGATTCAAGCTAGGAGGGTTGTGTTTTCTCAGGAATTTATCCATCTCTTCTAGGTTTTCTAGTTTATGTGCATAAAGGTGTTCATAGTAGCCTTGAGTGATCTTCTGTATTTCAGTGATGTCAGTTGTAATATCTCCCATTTCATTTCTTAGTGAGGTTATTTAGATTTTCTCTCTTCTTTTCTTGGTTAATCTTGCTAATGGTCTATCAGTTTTATTTATCTTTTCAAAGAATCAGTTTTTTGTTTCATTTATCTTTTGTATTTTTTTTGTTTCAACTTCATTTAGTTCTGCTCTGATCTTGGTTATTTCCTTCCTTCTGCTGGTTTGGGCTTGGTTTGTTTTTGTTTCTCTAGGTCCTTTAGGTGTGACCTTAGATTGTCTGTTTGTGCTCTTTCAGACTTTTTGATGTAGGCATTTAGGGCAATGAACTTTCCTCTTAGCACCACCTTAGCTGTATCCCATAAGTTTTGATAGGTTGTGTCATTATTGTCATTCAGTTTGAAGAAATTTTTAATTTCCATGTTGAGTTCATTTTTGACCCAATGCTCATTCAGAAGCAGGTTATTTAATTTCCATATATATGTGTGGTTTTGAAGGTTCCTTTTGGAGTTGATTTCCAGTTTTATTACACTGTGGTCTGAGAAAATGCTTGATATAATTTCAATTTTCTTAAATTTATTGAGGTTCATTTTATGGCCTATCATATGGTTTAACTTGGAGAAAGTTCCATGTGCTGTTGAATAGAGTGTGTATTCTGCCATTGTTGGATGAAATGTTCTGTATATAGCTGTTAAGTCTATTTGTTCCAAGGAATAGCTTAAATCCATTGTTTTCTTGTTGACTTTTTGTCTTGATGACCTGTCTAGTGCTGTCAGTAGAGTATTGAAATCCCCCACTATTATTGTGTTGCTGTCTATCTCATTTCCTAGGTCTATTAGTAGTTGCTTTATAAATTTGGGGGCTCCAGTGTTAGGTGCATATATGTTTAGGATTGTGATATTTTCCTGTTGAACAAGGCCTTTTACCATTATATAATATCCCTCTTTGTGTCTTTTAACTGCTGTCGCTTTGAAGTTTGTTTTGTTTGACATAAGAATAGCTACCTCTGCTCACTTTTGGTGTCCATTTGCATGAAATGCCTTTTTCCACCCTTTTACTTTAAGTTTATGTGAGTCCTTATGTGTTAGGTGAGTCTCTTGAAAGCAGCAGATAGTTGGTTGGTGAGTTCTTAACCATTCTGCAGTTCTGTATCTTTTAAGTATAGCATTTAGGCCATTTACATTTAATGTTAGTGCTGAAATGTGAGGTACTGTTGCATTCATCATGTTCTCTGTTGCCTGTGTATTTTTATTTGTTTGTTTGTTTTTGCTTTTAACTTGTGTTTTTGTTTTATAGGTCCTGTGTAGTTTATACTTTAAAGAGGTTTTGTTTTGTTGTGTTTTCGGGATTTATTTCAAGATGTAGAGCTCCTTTTAGAACAGTCCTTGTAGTTGTGGCTTGGTAATGGCGAATTCTCTCAACATTTGTTTGTCTGAAAACAACTGTTTTGTTCCTTCATATATGATTCTTAGTTTTGGTAGATACAAAATTGTTGGCTGATAATTGTTTTGTTTAAGGAAGCTGAAGATAGGGCCCCAATCCCTTTTAGCTTGTAGGGTTTCTGCTGATAAATCTGCTGTTAATCTGATATATTTTCCTTTATAGGTTACCTGGTGCTTTTGTCTCACAGCTCTTAAGATTCTTTCCTGTGTCTTAACTTTGGATAACCTGATGACGATGTGCCTAGGTGAAGATTTTTTCAGGATGAATTTCCCGCGTGTTCTTTGTGTTTCTTGTATTTGCATGTCTAGGTCTGTAGCAAGGCCTGGGAAGTTTTCCTCAATTATTCCCCCAAATATGTTTTCCAGGCTTTTAGAATTCTCTTCTTCCCCAGGAACACAGACTATTCTTAGATTTGGTCATTTAACATAATCCCAAACTTCTGGGAGGCTTTGTTCATATTTTCTTATTCTTTTTTTTTTTTTTTTTTTGTCTTTGTTGGATTGGGTTAATTTGAAGACCCTGTCTTTGAGCTCTGAATTTCTTTCATCTACTTGTTCAATTCTATTGCTGAGACTTTCTGGAGCATTTTGTATTTCTAAAAGTGTGTCCAAAGTTTCCTGAATTTTTTATTGTGTTTTCTTTAAGCTATCTATTTCCTTGAATATTTCTCCCTTCACTTCTTGTATCATTTTTTGGATTTCCTTGCATCAGGCTTTGCCTTTCTCTGCTCCCTCCTTGATTAGCTTAGTAACTAAACTCCTGAATTCTTTTACAGGTAAATCAGGAATTTCTTCTGGGTTTGGATTCATTGTTGGCAAATTAGTGTGATTTTGTGGGGGTTGAAGAGCCTTGTTTTGTCGCATTACCATGATTGGTTTTTCGGTTCCTTCTCATTCCCTCTGTCAGAGGTAAGGTCTAGGGCTGAAGGCTATTGTTCAGATTTTTTTGGTCCCACGGAGTGTTCCCTTGGTGTAGTACTCCCTTTTCCTATGGATGTGGCTTCTTGTAAGCCAACTTCAGTGATTGCTGTCTTTTGGATTTAGCCACCCAGCAAGTCTACCCAGCTCTGGTCTGGTACTAGGGGTTGTCTGCACAGAGTCCTGTGATGTGATCCTCTCAGTCATGGGTACCAGTTCCTGTTCCAGTGGAAGTGGCGGAGGCTGCAATGGACTCCATGATGGTCCTGACCTATGGTGGTTTCATCCTCTATTTTTGTGCTGGTTGGTCTCCTGCCAGGAGATGGCACTTTCCAAAAAGCATCAGCTGTAGTAGTATGGAGTGGGACCAGCAGTGGGTGGGGCCCTAGAACTCCCAAGATTATATGCCCTTTGTCTTCCTCTACCAAGGTGGATAGAGAAGGCCCATCAGGCGGGGCTAGATGTGTCTGAGCTCAGATTCTCCTTGGGCAGGTCTTGCTGTGGCTGCTGTGGGGGATGGGGGTGAGATTCCCAGGTCACTGGAGTTGTGTACCTGGAAGATTATGGCTACCTCTGCTGAGTCATGCAGGTAGTCAGGGAAGTGGGGGAAAGCCAGCAGTCACAGGCCTCACCCAGCTCCCCGCAAACCAAAGGACCATTCTCACTCCCAATGTGTCCCCCACAACAGCCCTGAGTCTGTTTCAGGCCAAGGGTGAGATGGGCTTGAAAACTTGCCCAAGGCTTTCTGCCTCCCAGAGTATTTGGGGTGTCTCCTGAGTCCTGGAGGAGCAGTCTGCTTCCTTCAGAGGGTCTGTGGGTCCTCTCAGGATTGCTGGTTTGTTCTTGCAGTTGATCTGGAGCTAAAATTCACAGTGCAAGCTTCTGCATGCTGCTCTGTCTGGAGCTGCAATCTAGTCCTGCCTCCCATCTGCCATGATCCCAAACTCCTGATGGGTGGTTTCATATGCTAACTTGACTGGGCTATGTAGTACCCAGATGTTTGTTCAAACATTATTCTGGGTGTCTCAGTGAGGGTGCTTTTGGATGGGATTAATGTTTACATTGGTAGGCTGAATAAAGCAAAGCACATGGCACTCCCCCATGTGGGTGGGCTCATTTAAGTCTTCGAAGGCCTAAATAGACAAAAGGTCTGGCCTCCCTGAGGCTTCTCTGAAAACTCTTCAGACAACTGCTTTTGGAAACTCTTCTTGCCTGTCTGCCTTCAAAGTGGGACATTGGTTTTATTCCCATCTTTGGACTTGAATTGAAACATTGGCTCTTCCTAGATTTGGGCCTGCCAGCCTTCAGACTGGAACCACACCACCAGCTCTCCTGGGTCTCCAGCCTGCCGACTCACCCTGCAGATCATAGGACTTGTCTATCTCCATAATCGGGTGAACCAATTCCTTATAATAAATCTCTTTCTGTAAAGCTCTATGCATCCTGCTGGTTCTATTTCACTGGAGACCCCCGACCAATATGCAATCTATTTTTTGGTTCATTTTGGGTCATTTCAGCTGTGAAGGAATGTAGAGATGGAGAAGAGAGTCCCACTGTGTGGTGCCCTGGGCTTTCCACCAGACAAGAAACAGGTCCCAGTGCCAATGCAAACCAAAGACATGTGACCTTCAGACTGCGTCTGAGTGTCCTTGCCAGAGTATATAAACTTCTGGGTGGCTGCCTCCTAAATTTTCAATATTGCCCAAAGTCCACCAAATACTTGTATGAACTTCATGTCCTGACTCCTTGGTGAGGTGTTATTTTTTTGTTTTTTGTTTTTTGTTTTTTTGAGATGGAGTCTGTCTCTGTTGTCCAGGCTGGAGTGCAGTGGCACAATAGCTCACTGCAACCTCTGCCTCCCGGATTAAAGCAATTCTCCTGCCTCAGCCTCCTGAGTAGCCAGGACCACAGGTGCATGCCACCACACTTGGCTCATTTTTTATATTTTTGGTAGACACAGGATTTCATCATGTTGGCCAGGCTGGTCTCGAACTCCTGACCTCATGATCCACTCAGCTCGGCCTCCCAAAGTGCTGGGATTACTTTAACAGAGTTACATAATGATTGGAAATACATGAAATGCAAATTTTTACTAACTATTTCACTTAATAAATGCAGCATGCTAAGATATTTTCGTTCTTGATTTCTTTTTTATTGTGATTTTAATGTTTTTTGTGGAGAGTTTAGAAAATGCACAGGCATATAGAAAAGGAAGCTTGTAAGTAGCTGCCGTCTCAGTGCCCGCAGGTGTGGGGTGAGTGCGTGATATTTAGGGACCCAGTGCTTTCCCTCTGCATGGTGGATGGTGGCCCCTCGGGGCATCTGTTTGCAGGATCAATGTGCAGGAAGGTTTGACTTTGGCTGAGAGAGGAGGAGTTCAGGCTGGGCCCTGTTGGGGATAGGAAAGGATGGTGGGAAGGACCTCCCTCTACCCAGCCCCACAAGGACCAGAGACTAGCAGCCCCCTTTTTGGACACTCTCGAGGGTGGGGTTGGAGCAGCGGTGCAGGGCCTGGAACCTGTGGGCTCCAGTTCTGGGGACCTCTGAGCACTTCCTGGCCACACACAAAAACAACTGGGGTAGTGAGACAGTGGGGGTCCAGAGGCCTCCTCAGCAGGTGATGGCCCAGAGCTGCCATAACAGGGGAGAAAAGAGAGCCCCTGCAAGCTCACTTCTGCTCCCAGGCTGGTGAGACTGAAAACATTCAGGGAAGATGACATTTGGGCCTTCGTTCCTTTCATAGATGCAAAATCGTTACTGTTGTCTTACAAAATTGGGACACTTCATATGCCGTTTTGTATCCTTTCTTTCTTTTTTGGGGGGAGTTCATAATTTCATTTTTATACTTTTTCTTATGTTCTAAAGTTTCTATAATGAGCATGCATTGCTTTTAAAAATCAGAAAAAGTCATGTGATTAATTAAAACAGGATGTAGATTAGTCACTGAGAGATTCTGTCTGCGTAGCAACCTCAGCCGGCAGCCTGTGGGTGTGGTGTAGGGGGCAGCAAGAGACGAGTGGGCAGGCGGCCAGTGAGTGGATAGCACAGGGACGCAGGACAGCAATGTGTCATATCTTCAGAATCCCTGCAGCAGAACCTTTCAAGTGGTTTTATTGTCTTTTAGTAGAACTGTAAGTTTTTTTTTTTTTTTGAGACGGAGTCTCGCGCTGTGTCAGAACTGTAAGTTTTTGTCTTATTTTTTCTCCTAATTCATGCAAAGCTATGAAGTGAGAAAGCTGACATGGAAGGTTGCAAGTTGCTGTTAGTGTCATGGAGGTTAAGTCTTCATCAGCCAAGCTGAGCATGTCCTGGAAAAAAAAAAAAAAAAACACCAGAAAACAACCAGGCCTGGTTTCTACAGTCTGCAAACTACTGTTGAGAGCTTAGCACTCCACATATTTTTGCCCAGCTTTATTGAGGTATAGTTAGCATATACAATAGCATAAATTTAAGGTGTACAATGTGATGATTTCATATATGTATATATTGTGGAATGACGACCACAATCAAGTTAGTTAACACCTTCATCGCTTTACATAGTTACCCTTTGTGTGTGTGTTTTGTATGTGTGTGCACATCTGTGGTGAGAACATTTAACATAAGTTTGACAGAGAAAGACAAGTACTGCATGATCTCACTTTTATGTGGTGTGTAAAAAAGCCCAACTCTTGCAAGCAGAATGGTGGTTGACCCGGGGCTGGGGTGGGGGAAATGGGGACATGTTGGTCAAAGGGTGCAAACTCTCTGCATGAGATGAGTAAGTTCTGCATTGCTAATGTACAGTGTGGTGACTGCAGTTAACAATACTGTATTGTATACTTGAAATTCCCTTATATTCCTTTGAAAGGTCTGTTCTTACGCAGAGGCCAGCTGAAGTCAGTAAATTCCGTTCAGCAACGTAGGTAGCAGCTGCCCCCGAAGACGTCACCGGCCGAGTTCATCAGCACCGCGGGGAGTGCCCTGTGGATTTCCGGAGCCCACCGTCCCTCCGTGTCTCTGGTCTCGCTGTCCTGCCACCTCTGCAGGCTCCAGCTCTCTGGGTTGGGGTTGGCTAGGCACAGAGACTCCAGGCCACACTGAGAGCTGTGTGCCCCTCCTATGTCCATGTGCAGTTTTTATTGTCTTCATCAAACTGTTCCTCATACAAATCTTTTACAGCAGTGATTCTTAGGTTAGTTTGATTTTTTAGATCACTCATCTCTTTGAAAATCTGATGAGTCACGAATGCTTTTCTCAAGGAAAGAAAATGTATGTGAGTTGTGCACACATAAAATCTGACATACCATTTTGGGAGGGCTGATGCACCCTTAGAAGCCCACCTGTAAACCGTATGTCAAGAATCCATGGTCCCAGATGAAACACGGTGCAGTAGAGTCACCACGGCTCCCAGGAGCGACAGGGCCTGAGTAGACCTGACGTGACCCACTCATCTCCCTACTTGTTCATGGAAGACTCAGCCTCTAGGTTCAAGGAATCTCTTTCCTTTACTTCCGCTGTCTTCCTGGGAGCACCGCTCGCACGGCTGACCCTTTTTTCTCCCAGTTCCTGATGTCCACTCCTCCACGACCCTTCACCCTTTGCTTCCTCCACATCCTCCCATGGCTCACAAGCTCACTCCTCCAGCATGCAGGGGACACCTACATGATAAAGCAAACACCTCACTTCAAAGAAACCCATGAGCAGTCCCTCCCCACTTCCCACTTTCTCCCATTGGTTCTGTCTCTATGTATTTGCCTATTGTAAGTACTTCACATAAATTTTGGTATTTTATACAACTTTTGGCCTTTTGTGTCTGGCTTATTTTATTTAGCATAATGTTTTTAAGCCTCATCCATGTCATGGCATGTGTCAAAAAATTCCTTTTTATGACAGAATAAGATTACATTTTCTTTGTCCATTCATTCATTGAAGGATATCTGAGTTGTTTCCAGTTTTGGGGCTATGACGAATAATGCTGCTGTAAGCATGTATATGCAAGTTTTCATGTGGGCATACATCTTCCATTCTCTTGGTATATACCTAGGATGGATTTTCATCGTTTCTTGCATTTAAGTGTTTTGCCATATTTATGTAATCATTCTTCTACTACACTTAACCATTCTCTCATTATTGGATATTTATTGGACATTCTATCATTATTGGTCATAATTCTCTTATCAGAAATGAGGGAGTTGGACCAGTTCATCTCTCCCAGCTTTAAAGCCTGGACTCGGGCAGCCTCCCATCCCCCGCTGTTTACCCCGTGGCCCCCAGCTCATCTCAGCGTGTGTATCCCCTGCCGTTCCAAACGGCCCACGAGGGGAAAGCAGGTGCACAGAAAGGCCACCCTGGTTACCAGCTACCATGCTTCATGCTCAGTGTTTTTCACAAGTTAAAATGGTCTGGAGATAGGAATTCCTTCTGACAGTTCTAGGATCTGCCATCACAAAAGCCTTGCCAGCCTGAGTGATGTCCCCGCCTTGGTTGGGAGGGGTGGTGACAGCCCCTGGGAGCCAATCTCTGTGGTGAGTCCATTTGTGCCCAGTGAATGAAAATTAAGATGCCATGCAGAGCCCAGTCCGAAGCCTTGGTTGCATTGGTGATTACCTCGGTACCAACCGCTGCCAGGAATCCAGTGCTGGGGACAGGGGAACAAATGAATCACCAATGAGTGCTGTAACTCTTGTAAAGCAAACCAACAAACACATCAGCACAAAGAAGAGCTGCAGTGTTATGGGATGAATTGTGCCACCCCATACTCCTATGTTGGAGTCCTGACCCCTAATCCCTCAGAACGTGGCCATGTTTGGAAATAGGCTCTTTTAAAAGGTGATTAAACCACGGCCATAGTATGGGTCCTAATGTAATATAACTGGTGTTTTTACGAGAAAAAAAATGTTTACACAAAAACACACACCGAAGGAAGACAATGTGGGGATGCCAGGAGAAGCTGCCCACTACAAGCACAAGGGAGTGGCCTGGAGCAGCTTCCCCCTCACAGCCTCAGAAGGAAGCCACCCTGCCCACTGACACCTTGATCTCGGACTTCCGGCTTCCAGGACTGGAGGAAATGAATTTCTGTTGTTCAAGCCACTGAGTCCGAGGTACTTCATTCCAGCAGCCCCAGTAAGCAACTATAGGTACTAAACCATTCTGGGCTTAAAAGAAAACCGAAAAAAATAAGTAGCCTTATATGTATTTCTAAAACTTAACTTAGAAAATGAGATAATAGCACGAGATTCTCTACCATTCTTAGGGGCCTTTTCTATTTTTAAAACCCATTCTGGTAAGATGTTAACATAAATCCTATCCAATAAATGCAAGCCCTGCTGCAGCCTCAAGGAATAATTCAAATCCCACACAGCCTTGATGTCTGACAGCCGTGGCTTGTTCTCCACCTCAGCCTTTCACCAGCCTCCCCCAGGAGGGTCACTCCGAGTCTCCGTGGATCCATTGTACCCTGTTCCCTATCGAAGGTCTTCCAAGCTATTACATCTCCATTAGGAAAAACTGAAAAATATATGTAAAAGAAAAGATGAAAATCTCCAATAATCCTAACCCCTTAAGAAAAGTATGGTTTATATTTTACTGTTTATATTGCTTACATGTGATATATATATATAATTTATTCTAAAAATGAGTTGTGATTTCAAAAGTAATGCATTTTTTATTGGAGATGATTCTCTTGTTTTCAACTTTCATTTTAGATTTAGAGAGTGCTTGTTCAGGGTTGTTACCTGAGTATGTTGTGTGATGCTGGTTTGGGATACAAATGAACTCATCACCCGGATACTGAGCATAGTACCCAGCAGTTAGTTTTTCAAACCTTGCTTCCCCTCCCTCTCCCTCTAGTGTCTGTTGGTCTCATCTTATTTTGTTGTTGTTTGTTGTTTTGGTTTTGTTTTTTTGAGACAGAGTCTCACTCTGCCTCTCAGGCTGGAGTGCAGTGGTGCAATCTGGGCTCACGGCAACCTGTGCCTCCCGAGTTCAAGCAATTCTCCCTGCCTCAGCCTCCCAAGTGGCTGGGATTACAGGCGCACACCATGACGTCCAGCTAATTTTTGTATTTTTATTAGAGAGGGAGTTGGCCAGGCTGGTCTCGAACTCCTGACCTCAGGTGACCTGCCCACCTCAGCCTCCTAAAGTGCTGGGATTACAGGCGTGAGCTACTGCACCCGGCCAATTGTTCTCATCTTTACATCCGTGAGTACCCTTTGTTTAGCTCCCATTTATAAGTGAGAAGATGTGGTATTTGGTTTTCTGTTCCTGTGTTAATTCACTTAAGATAATGGCCCCCAGCTGCATCTGTATTGCTGCAAAGGACATGATTTCATTCTTATTTATGGCCTCATAGTATTCCATGGTGTATATGTACCACATCTTCTTTATTCAGTCCACCACTGATGAGCACCTAGGCTGACTGTATGTCTTTGTTATTGTGAATAGTACTGTGATGAGCATGTGAGTGCACGGGTCTTTTTGGTAGAATGACTTGTTTTCTTTACAAATGCTATTTTTAAGATTTTGAGAAATTTCCACACCGCTTTCCACAGTGGCTGAACTAATTTACATTTCTACTATCAGCATGTAATCATTCCCTTTTCTCTGCAGCCTCCCCAGCATCTGTTGCATTTTGACTTTTTAATAGTAGCCATTCTGACTGGTGTGAGATGGTATCTCAGTGGAGTTTTTGTTTGCATATCTCTGATAATTAGTGACATTGAACACTTTTTAATATGTTTGTTGGTTGCTTGTGTGTCTTCTTTTGAGAGGTGTCTGCTTGTGTCCTTTGCCCATTTTTAAATGGAGTTATTTGTTTTTTGCTTGTCCAATTGTTTAAGTTCCTTATAGAGTCTACGTATTAGACCATTGTCACATGTGTAGTTTGAGAATATTTTCTCTCATTCTGTAGATTTTCTGTTTACTCTGTTGATCATTTATTTTGCTGTCTAGAAACTCTTTCGTTTACTTAGATTCCACTTGTCAATTTTTGGTTTTGTTGCAATTGCTTTTGACAACTTAGTTATAAATTCTTTCCCAAAGCCAATGTCCAGAATGATGTGTCCTGTGTTTTCTTCTAGAATTACTGGAGTTTGAGGTCTTACATTTAATTCTTAAATGAATCTTGAGTTAATTTCTGTATATAGTGAAAAGTAGGTGTCCGGTTTTGTTCTTCTGCATATGGCTAGCCAATTATCCCAGCATCATTTATTGACTAGGGATTCCTTTCCCCATTGCTTATTTTTGTTGACTTTGTCAAAGATTGGATGGCTGTAGGTGTCCAGCTTTATTTCTGGGTTCTCTGTTCTGTTCCACTGGTCTATGTGTCTGTTTTTGTACCAGTACCATGCTGTTTTTGGTTACTATAGCTGTATATTAATATTAGCCACAAATAATTGGAAGATAAAACTTTAATAATAATACTGTTTATAAAAGTGTCAGAAAACAATCAAATATCTAGAAATAAATTTACCAAACTATGTACAGGACCATTACACAACTATAGAATATGATCAAGAACAATTAAAGAAGACCAAAATAAATGCAAATTAAGATCATGTTTGGGGATGGAAGTCACAAAATGGCTAAGCCTTGAGATTCAGTCCTATCAGAATAAAAATTATAGTAGGTGTTTTGGGAGAATTTGACAAGTTAATTCTAAAATTAATATAAAATGCAGAGTCAATGACAGCAAAGGCGATCCTACTGCTATATACAACATGAATAAATCCCGTAAGTATGATGCCAAGAGAAAGAAGCCAGCTATAAGAATCCATCCTGTATCATCTCATTTCATAAACACTGAAAAACAAGTGAGACCAATTTATTTTAATGAAAATCAAAACAGTGGTTATCTTAGTGGTTGTAATAACTGAGGGTGGTGCTAGGGAGTTTTCTGTGGTGTTAGAAATGGCTATGTCTTGCTCTGAGTGTGTTCATTTTATACAGACTCAATTTGACTGAAGACTCATGATTTGTGTATGTGGGTATGCATGTTGTACTATAATAAAATCTGTGTAGAGTTAAGACTTTGGTCTCTCTTAATCCAGCAATACCTTAGCTTAAATTTGTTGAGTATATTTGATATCTAATGATTTTGGCAAAGCTGCATGGGAAATGTACAACAGGCAATTTTGTCTTACAAGTTATAAATAAATATAGTTTAAGTCTGATTTATTAGGTAGGCAAATTAAAACAAATATCATCACAAGGATTACAACATCCAAATGGAAGGCTAGATCAAAATGGAAAAGCAAAGTAATTGCACAATATTTTCACCACTTTTGGCCAATTTGTTGGCATTTGCTCTGCCTAACAGGGTAAAACTCATTCTCTCCCATTATTTATTTGTTTTAAGACTGGGGGAAAAAACATCAAGAAATAATTTTACTTCCAGTTTCTCAGAAGCAAGGGTATGTGACTTTAACTGAAATTGTAACTTTTTAACTAAGAAGCTATGGGCGTGAGTGACCAACAAACACCTGAAATTTCTTACAACCAGCACAATGCTTAAAATACACTAGAATGGTTAAAATTAAAGACTGACAATACAGGGGGCGGGCGGGGGGCGCGGAGCAAGATGGCTGAATAGGAACAGCTCCAGTCTCCAGCTCCCAGCACCAGCGACACAGCAGATGGGTGATTTCTGCATTTTCAACTGAGGTACTGGGTTCATCTCACTAGGGAGTGCTGGACAATCAGTGCTGGTCAGCTGCTGCAGCCCAACCAGTGAGAGCTGAAGCAGGGCGAGGCATCGCCTCACCTGGGAAGCGATGAGGGAAAAGGGGGAAGGGAATCCCTTTTCCTAGCCAGGGGAACTGAGACACTCAACACCTGGAAAATCGGGTAACTCCCACCCCAATACTGTGCTTTACCAAGGGTCTTTGCAAATGGCACACCAGGAGATTATATCCCACACCTGGCCGGGAGGGTCCCACACCCGCAGAGCCTCCCTCATTGCTAACACAGCAGTCTGTGATCTAACGGCAAGGCAGCAGTGAGGCTGGGGGAGGGTTGCCCGCCATTGCTGAGGCTTAAGTAGGTAAACAAAGCCGCTGGGAAGCTCGAACTGGGTGGAGCTCACAGCAGCTCAAGGAGGCCTGCCTGTCTCTGTAGACTCTACCTCTGGGGACAGGGCACAGCTAAACAAAAAAAAAGCAGCAGAAACCTCTGCAAACGCAAACAACCCTGTCTGACAGCTTTGAAGAGAGCAGTGGATCTCGCAACACGGAGGTTGAGATCTGAGAATGGGCAGACTGCCTGCTCAAGTGGGTCCCTGACCCCTGAGTAGCCTAACTGGGAGACATTCCCCACTAGGGGCAGACCGACACCCCACACCTCACACAGCAGGGTACACCCCTGAGACGAAGCTTCCAAAGCAAGAATCAGACAGGTACACTCGCTGTTCAGCAATATGCTATCTTCTGCAGCCTCTGCTGCTGATACCCAGGCAAACAGAGTCTGGAGTGGACCTCAAGCAATCTCCAACAGACCTACAGCTGAGGATCCTGACTGTTAGAAGGAAAACTAACAAACAGGAAGGACACCCACACCAAAACCCCTTCAGTACATCACCATCATCAACGACCAAAGACAGATAAAACCACAAAGATGGGGAAAAAGCAGGGCAGAAAAGCTGGAAATTCAAAAAATAAGAGCGCATCTCCCCCTCCAAAGGAACGCAGCTCATTGCCATCAACGGATCAAAGCTGGATGGAGAATGACTTTGACAAGTTGAGAGAAGAAGGCTTTAGTCCATCAAACTTCTCAGAGCTAAAGGAGGAATTACGTACCCAGTGCAAAGAAACTAGAAATCTTGAAAAAAGGATGGAAGAATGGATAACTAGAATAATCAATGGAAGAATGGATAACTAGAATAATCAATGCAGAGAAGGCCATAAACGAACTGACAGAGGTAAAAACCAAGACACGAGAAATACATGACAAATGCACAAGCTTCAGTAACTGACTCGATCAACTGGAAGAAAGAGTATCAGCGATTGAGGATCAAATGAATGAAATGAAGTGAGAAGAGAAGTCTAAAGAAAAAAGAGGAAAAAGAAATGAACAAAGCCTTCAAGAAGTATGGGATTATGTGAAAAGACCAAATCTACATCTGATTGGGGTGCCTGAAAGTGACAGGGAAAATGGAACCAAGTTGGAAAACACTCTTCAGGATATCACCCAGGAGAACTTCCCCAACCTAGTGAGGCAGGCCAACATTCAAATTCAGGAAATACAGAGAACGCCACAAAGATACTCCTTGAGAAGAGTAACTCCAAGACACATAATTGTCAAATTCACCAAAGTTGAAATGAAGGAAAAGCTGTTAAGGGCTGCCAGAGAGAAAGCTCGGGTTACCCACAAAGAGAAGTCCATCAGACTAACAGCAGATCTCTTGGCAGAAACTCTACAACCCAGAAGAGAGTGGGGGCCAATATTCAACATTCTTAAAGAAAAGAATTTTCAACCCAGAATTTCATATCCAGCCAAACTAAGCTTCATAAGTGAAGGAGAAGTAAAATCCTTTACAGATAAGCAAATGCTTAGAGATTTTGTCACCACCAGGCCTGCCTTACAAGAGACCCTGAAGGAAGCACTAAACATGGAAAGAAACAACCGGTACCAGCCATTGCAAAAACATGCCAAAATGTAAAGACCATCGAGGCTAAGAAGAAACTGCATCAACTAATGAGCAAAATAAGCAGTTAATATCATAATGACAGGATCAAGTTCACACACAACAATATTAACCTTAAATGTAAATGGACTAAATGATCCAATTAAAAGACACAGACTGGCAAACTGGATAAAGAGTCGAGACCCATCAGTTTGCTGTATTCAGGAGACCCATCTCACATGCAGAGACACACATAGGCTCAAAATAAAGGGATGGAGGAAGATCTACCAAGCAAATGGAGAACAACAACAACAACAAAAAGCAGGGGTTGCAATCCTAGTCTCTGATAAAACAGACTTTAAACCATCAAAGATCAAAAGAGACAAAGAAGGTCATCACATAATGGTAAAGGGATCAATTCAACAGAAAGAGCTAACTATCCTAAATATATATGCACCCAATACAGGAGCACCCAGATGCATAAAGCAAGTCCTTAGAGACTTACAAAGAGACTTGGACTCCCATACAATAATAATGGGAGACTCCAACACTGTCAACATTAGACAGATCAACGAGACAGAAAGTTAACAAGGATATCCAGGAATTGAACTCAACTCTGCAGCAAGCAGACTTAATAGACATCTACAGAACTCTCCACCCCAAATCAACAGAATATGCATTCTTCTCAGCACTACATCACCCTTATTCCAAAATTTACCACATAATTGGAAGTAAAGCACTCCTCAGCAAATGTACAAGAACAGAAATTATAACAAACTGTCTCTCAGACCACAGTGCAATCAAACTAGAACTCAGGACTAAGAAACTCAATCAAAACTGCTCAACTACATGGAAACTGAACAACCTGCTCCTGAATGACTACTGGGTACATAACGAAATGAAGGCAGAAATAAAGATGTTCTTTGAAATCAATGAGAACAAAGATACAAGATACCAGAATCTCTGGGACACATTTAAAGCAGTGTGTAGAGGGAAATTTATAGCACTAAATGCCCACAAGAGAAAGCTGGAAAGATCTAAAATTGACACTCTAACATCACAATTAAAAGAACTAGAGAAGCAAGAGCAAAGACATTCAAAAGCTAGCAGAAGGCAAGAAACAACTAAGATCAGAGCAGAACTGAAGGAGACAGAGACACAAAAAACCCTCCAAAAAATCAATGAATCCAGGAGTTGGTTTTTTGAAAAGATCAACAAAATTGATAGACCACTAGCAAGACTAATAAAAAAGATAAGAGAGAAGAATCAAATAGAAGCAATAAAAAATGAAAAAGGGGATATCACCACTGACCCCACAGAAATACAAACTACCATCAGAGAATACTGTAAACACCTCTATGCAAATAAACTAGAAAATCTAGAAGAAATGGATAATTTCCTGGACACTTACACTCTCCCAAGACTAAACCAGGAAGAAGTTGAATCCCTAAATAGACCAATAGCAGGCTCTGAAATTGAGGCAATAATTAATAGCCTACCAACCAAAAAAAGTCCAGGACCAGATGGATTCATAGCCAAATTCTACCAGAGGTACAACAAGGAGGTGGTACCATTCCTTCTGAAACTATTCCAATCAATAGAAAAAGAGGGAATCCTCCCTAACTCATTTTATGAGGCTAACATCATCCTGATACCAAAGCCTGGCAGAGACACAACAAAAAAAGAGAATTTTAGACCAATATCCCTGATGAACATCGATGCAAAAATCCTCAATAAAATACTGGCAAACCGAATCCTGCAGCACATCAAAAAGCTTATCCACCATGATCAAGTGGGCTTCATCGCTGGGATGCAAGGCTGGTTCAACACACGCAAATCAATCGACGTAATCCAGCATATAAACAGAACCAAAGACAAAAACCACATGATTATCTCAATAGATGCAGAAAAGGCCTTTGACAAAATTCAACAGCCCTCCATGCTAAAAACTCTCAATAAATTCGGTATTGATGGAACGTATCTCAAAATAATAAGAGCTATTTATGACAAACCCACAGCCAATATCATACTGAATGGGCAAAAACTGGAAGCATTCCCATTGAAAACTGGCCCAAGACAGGGATGCCCTCTCTCACCACTCCTTTTCAACATAGTGTTGGAAGTTCTGGCCAGGGCAATCAGGCAAGAGAAAGAAATAAAGGGTATTCAATTAGGAAAAGAAGTAAAATTGTCCCTGTTTGCAGATGGCATGATTGTATATTTAGAAAACCCCATCATCTCAGCCCAAAATCTCCTTTAGCTGATAAGCAACTTCAGCAAAGTCTCAGCATACAAAATTAATGTGCAAAAATCACAAGCATTCTTATACACCAGTAACAGACAGAGAGCCAAATCATGAATGAAATTCCATTCACAATTGCTTCAAAGAGAATAAAATACCTAGGAATCCAACTTACAAGGGATGTAAAGGACCTCTTCAAGGAGAACTACAAACCACTGCTCAGTGAAATAAAAGAGGACACAAACAAATGGAAGAACATTCCATGCTCATGGATAGGAAGAATCAATATTGTGAAAATGGCCATACTGCCCAAGGTAATTTATAGATTCAATGCCATTCCCATCAAGCTACCAATGAGTTTCTTCACAGAATTGGAAAAAACTGCTTTAAAGTTCATATGGAACCAAAAAAGACTCCACATTGCCAAGACAAGCCTAAGTCAAAAGAACAAAGCTGGAGGCATCACACTACCTGACTTCAAACTATACTACAAGGCTACAGTAACCAAAACAGCATGGTACTGGTACCAAAACAGAGTTATAGACCAATGGAACAGAACAGAGCCCTCAGAAATAATACCACACATCTACAGCCATCTGATCTTTGGCAAACCTGAGAAAAACAAGAAATGGGGAAAGGATTCCCTATTTAATAAATGGTTCCAGGAAAATTGGCTAGCCATAAGTAGAAAGCTGAAACTGGATCCTTTCCTTACTCCTCATATGAAAATTAATTCAAGATGGATTAGAGACTTAAATGTTAGACCTAATACCATAAAAACCCTAGAAGAAAACCTAGGTAATACCATTCAGGACATAGGCATGGGCAAGGACTTCATGTCTAAAACACCAAAAGCAACAGCATCAAAAGCCATAATTGACAAATGGGATCTAATTAAACTAAAGAGCTTCTGCACAGCAAAAGAAACTACCATCAGAGTGAACAGGCAACCTACAGAATGGGAGAAAATTTTTGCAATCTACTTATCTGACAAAGGGCTAATATCCAGAACCTACAAAGAACTCAAACAAATTTACAAGAAAAAAACAAACAACCCCATCAAAAAGTTGGCAAGGGATATGAACAGACATTTCTCAAAAGAAGACATGCATACAGCTAACAGACACATGAAAAAATGCTCGTCATCACTGGCCATCAGAGAAATGCAAATCAAAACCACAATGAGATACCATCTCACACCAGTTAGAATGGCAATCATTAAAAAGTCAGGAAACAACAGATGCTGGAGAGGATGTGGAGAAATAGGAACACTTTTACACTGTTGGTGGGATTGTAAACTAGTTCAACCATTATGGAAAACAGTATGGTGATTCCTCAAGGATCTAGAACTAGAAGTACCATATGACCCAGCCATCCCATTACTGGGTATATACCCAAAGGATTATAAATCATGCTGCTATAAAGACACATGCACACGTATGTTCACTGCGGCACTATTCACAATAGCAAAGACTTGGAGTCAACCCAAATGTCCATCAGTGACAGACTGGATTAAGAAAATGTGGCACATATACACCATGGAATACTATGCAGCCATAAAAAAGGATGAGTTTGTGTCCTTTGTAGGGACATGGATGCAGCTGGAAACCATCATTCTCAGCAAACTATTGCAAGAACAGAAAACCAAACACCGCATGTTCTCACTCATAGGTGGGAAGTGAACAATGAGATCACTTGGATTCGGGAAGGGGAACATCACACACCAGGGACTATTATGGGGAGGGGGGAAGGATTGCACTGGGAGTTATACCTGATGTAAAGGATGAGTTGATGGGTGCTGGTGAGTTGATGGGTGCAGCACACCAACATGGCACAAGTATACATATGTAACAAACCTGCACGTTATGCACATGTACCCTAGAACTTAAAGTATAATAATAATAATAATAATAAAGAAAAACAAAAAACAAACAAACAAAAAAACAGACTGACAATACCAAGTGTTGATAAGGACGTGAAGCACTGCAATTCCCATATTTTGCCAGAAAGAGTGTGAAATGGTACAACCATGGTAGAAGAATGTTTAGCAATATCTTATAAAATTAAACATAAACCCTTCTTTTAACCTGAGAATTCCCACTCCTGGATATGTGATTATCTCTACCAAGAAAAAAAAATGGAAATATATATTCAAACAAACAACTCATACAAGAATATTAATTGTAGCTTTGTCCATAATAGCTCAAATTGGAAACAACCAAAGTCCCCCTACTGTAGGATGGATAAACATATTGTTTTATATCCATACAATGGAGTACTCCTAAATAATGAAAAGGGACAAATTACTGATCCACACAATATAGAAGAATCTCAAAAACATTATGCTAAGTAAGAGAAGCCAGACAAAAAACTGCTCCTACTGTATTTAAAATCCACCTTTATGAAATTAGTAGCTGACAAAACTAATTGTTAGAGATTGCAATCAGAATGGTCCCTGGAAATGGGTATGAAAGAACTTTGGAGAGTGTAATGTCTATGCCCCATGTGCTGACCGGGATGTTGGTTGTAGAGGTGTATATACATTGGGCATATCATTGAACTGCTCATTTAAGTCCTGTGCCTTTCACTGTTTGTAATTAATACCTCAAGTAACACACACACACATACACACATACACACACACACACACACAGTGGGGGAGGAATCCCACTCATAAGACAAGGGAAGAAGACCAAACTCAGATGAAAGAAGACCATCCCTTGAAAGCCCACTCTGGGAGTAACATCAAATTCATTAGGAGATAGTTTTCTTTCTCAGTGGAACAGTGTATCTGCCTTAAAACCTGGCATCTTGTTATTTTATTTTGTTCCTTGAGTTCTTCCCTAGTAACAAATCCTATTGTTTCTGAAAAGTTTGGGGAGCACTGATTGCCATGGGTGAATAAGTTTACTCTGGAAATCCCCCAACCAATTCTCTATTTCAGTGAGTCTGTAAAGAGCAGAAAATGTGTCCCAGTGTATTCCAGTTATGGATTTACTTCAGGGCATCTTTAGTATTCTCAGAGTAATGATATTAGGTTAATGCTAAAACCTGATATAAATCAGATTTTAATTTTCACTGCATGAATATTTCACAGGCTACTGGGTAAGATCTCTATTAAGAAATTAATGTAGCTTTATTACTCTCCTCCTGGGCAGTTCCTTTACCTTCAGGCAACAAGAGACGCACCTGAGAAACATAAATGCTCAGTTCCTGCAAGCATTGGACAGGTATGAGCTAAGAAATGGTGACCTTGATAGGGAATAGAATGAGTAGGTCCTCTTTGAAGAAATGCTGCATACTGAACTCAGAGTCCAAAAAAGATGTTTCATAAAACAAATTAAGGGAACACAGCATCATGCCAATCATTAAAAAGACAAAGGTA
Source organism: Papio anubis (assembly GCF_008728515.1). NCBI lineage: Eukaryota > Metazoa > Chordata > Mammalia > Primates > Cercopithecidae > Papio > Papio anubis. The sequence continues at coordinate 8,959,504 of NC_044988.1, read as the reverse complement.
TTTTCCCATAGAAACTAGGAGTAAGAAATATTCTAGCAAATTCAGAAATTTAAAAGAACATCCATCCCTGAACATGATTTCTGATTCACTGATAGGTGACCATAAATATTATTTTACTTTCCTTTGCAAATTATCTTAAACATTGATATCTTTTTTGAAATCTTGATAGCTCTTGTTTGAGAAAACATATGAACTGTAATTGCACTAAACCATAAATAGTGACAGACATTAAAAAATAATTGTTTTAACTAAGAAGCAATGATGTTCAGTGTTGGCTAAAAGGGGGGGTTCAGATAATAACTTTCAAAACTGTTCAGTTTTTTTAGAAATATGCATATATAGTTGTGTGAAAGAGAAAAAATATCAGTGGCTCCAGTCAGGTATTAATGAGAAGCTAGGTCCAACATAATTCAAAGCAATGATCAGCCAAGAAAATTGAAGACTGTCGGACACATCCTTCACAAACAGATACCAATCACTGGATGAGATCTCTGCTCCATGTGGCTGGAAAACATGGTTCAAAAAGAGTCAGGTACTGGTTAATCTGACACAGAAGACTACCCACAAATACTTTACATTTTGCTCTGGATGTATAATGTAATTTTATGCAGCTTAATTTCTATTTTGTAATGAATAGTATATTCTCATGGTTCAAAGCTTAACAATAAAAAATAGTGAATGGAGAAGAATCTCCTGCTTCATCTGTGCTCAGCTGCAATGCTTTTTCTCCCCAGAGGCAACCCATGTTATGTATTATGCATCTACCCAGCACTAGTATGTGCACACAGTGTGCACATACATGTTTATATGTGGATATGCAAATATATACAAATACTCCTTGACTTACAATGGAGTTATGTCCCGGTAAACCCATCATAAGTTGAAAATATCCTAAGTCAAAAATGCACTTAATACACCTAACCTAATGATAATCATAGCTTGGCCTAGCCTACCTTAAACATGCTCAGAACACTTCCATTAGCCTGTAGTTGGGCCAAGTTGTCTAACACAAAGCCTATTTCACAATACAATGTTGACTGTCTCTTGCAATTAATTGAATATTGTACGGAAAGTGAAAAGCAGAATGATTGTATGGATACTCAAAGTACAATTTCTACTGAACACATATATTGTTTTCACACCACCCAAAAGTCAACACTAAGTTGAACCATTGTAAATTGGGGACTGTCTGTCCATGCTCTTCCACCTCTCACTTATTTTTCACATAAGCGGTAGCCTACTTTACCAACTATTCTGGACTTTGCTTTTTTCACTTAATATACCCCTTAGATTGTTTGTAATCATAAGTGAAGCAGTTCCTCATTATTTTTAGAAGTCAAATAGAATTCCATTAATAGTATATGCCATATCCATTAATTAATGTTTCAATAGATCCTTTGCTGTTAAACACTACAATGCAATGTATAATCTTGACAACTCACTTCACAGTTGTAATTTTTTATTTGTATATAGTCAGTGTTATTGATTATGGCTTCTAATTCTTTGTTCACACTTTCTCTGTTACAAAATAATTTTTCAAAAATTCCCCAATAAGCCATTCTATTAGTTTTTTTTTTTTAAATTATTACACTTTATTTGTAGAGCAGTTTTAGGTTCACAATAAAATAGGGTGGAAAGTTCAAACTTCTCATATGCCCTATTCCCCAACACACAGATAGCTCCCCTATGATTGACATCTCCCCCTAGAGCACTATATTTTTTACACTTGATAAACCTACTTTGACAAATGATTGCCATCCAAAGTCCATTGTTCACCTTAGGGTTCACTCTTGGTGTTGTACATTCTATGGATTTGAATAAGTGTATAATGACATGTATCTACCATTAGAGTATTATACACAATAGTTCTACTGTCTTAAAAATTTTCTGTGCCTTACCTATTCATACCTACTGGCTCCTTACTGCCTTGGGAACCACTGATCTTTCAACTGTATCCATAGTTTTGCCTTTTCTAGAATGTTGCATAATTGGAATCATACAGTGTGTAGCCTTTTCAGACTGACTTCTTTCACTTAGTAATATGCATTTAAGATTCCTCCATGTCTTTTCATGGCTTGACAGCTTATTTCTTTTTAGTACTTAATAACATTCCATTGTCTGGATGTATTACAATGTATTCACTCACCTACTGAAAAACATAATGTTTGCTTCCAATTTGGGGCATTTAAGAATAAAGCTGCCATTAAACATCCATGCACAAGTTTTGCATCAACATAATTTCTTAACTCAGGTAGGTAAATACCAAAAAGTATGACAGCTGGATCATATGGTAAGAGTATATTTAGTTTTGTAAGAAACCACTAAACTGTCTTCCAAAGGGCTGTACAATTTTGCATTCGCACCAGCAATAAATGAGAGTTCCTGTTCCTCCATATCCTCACCAGCATTTAATATTATTAATAGTTTGAGTTTCAGCCATTTTAACTGATATCTCGTTGTATTATTTTGCAATTCCCTTCTTTGGTGAGGTGTCTATTAATGTTTTTTCTCATTTTAAAATTTGGTTTTCTTATTGTTGAAAATTAAGAGTTCTTTCTACATTTTGGATAACAGTCCTTTATCACACATGCCTTTTGCATTTTTTTCTTCCATTCTATGGCTTGTCTTCTCATTCCCTTAATAGTGTCTTTCACAGGATAGAAATTTTTAATTTTAACGAAGTCCAACTTATCAATTATTTTTTTCATGGCTCATGCTTTTGGTGTTGTGTCTAAAAAGTCATCACCAAACGTAAAGTCATCCAGATCTTTTCCTGTGTTATCCATTAATAAATGTTTCAATAGATCCTTTGCTAATAAACACTACAATGCAATGTATAATCTTGACTTAACTCACTTTATAGTTGTAATTTTTTATTTATGTATCATCAGTGTTATTGTTTTGCATTTTACATTTAGGTCTGTGATGCATTCGAGGATTTCTTTTTTTTGTAAAAGGTATAAGATCTATGTTTAGAATCTTCTTTTTTTTTGCATGTGGATGTCCAATTATTCTCTGACCATTTGTTGAAAACCGTATCCTTTTCCTATTGAGTTATCTTGTTCTTTTGTCAAATATCAGTTGTCTATATTTATGTGGGTCCATTTCTGAACTTTCTATTCTTTTCCATTGTTCTGTTTGTCTACTCTTTCACCAATGCCACACTGTCTTGACTGTTAAAGTTTATGTGAAGATGGATAGTGTTAGTCCTCTATTTGGTTTTTTTTCTTTAATATTGTATTTGATATTCTAGGTCTATTGTCTCTCCAGTAAAACTTGACAATAAGTTTGTTGATATTCACAAAGTAAATGCTGAGATTTTGATTAGGATTGCATTGAATCTACAGACAAAATTGGTAAGAAGTGACATCTTGACAGTATTGAGCCTCCTTATCTATGAACATGGAGTACCTCTCCATTTATTTAGTTCTTTGTTTCCTTTCGTCAGAGCTTTGTAGTTTTTCTTATAAAGATCAGTGCACGTTTTGTTAGATTTATACCTGAATATTTCATATTTTGAGCTAATGTAAGTGGTATTAAAGTGTTTATTTCAAATTCCAATTGTAATTGCTCAAGTATGGGAAAACAATTGGCTTTGTATATAAATCTTGTATCCTGCAAGCTAGCTACAATCACATATTAGTTTCACGAGATTTTTTGTCACTTGTATAGGATTTCATACATAGACAATCATGTCATCTGCAAACAAAAATGGTTTTATTTCTTGCTTCTTCCAATCTGTATACCTTTTATTTACCAAATACCTTTTTTTTTTTTTTTTTTGGTCTTAGTGTATTAGCAAAGACTTCCAGTATTATGCTGCATAGGAGTGATTAGAGGGGACATCTTTGTCATTCCTGATTTTAGCAGGAAAGCTTCTAGTTTGTCAAGAATAATGCTAGCTGTGGGATCTATTTTGTTTTATTTTGCTAATGTTCTTTATTAAGTTTAAGAAGTTCCTCACTATCCCTAGTTTGCTGAGAATTTTTATCATAAATGGGTGTCGGATTTTGTCAAGTACTTTCTCTACATCTATTGATATGATCATGTGATTTCTCTTCTTTAGCTTGTGGATGTAATGGATTGCACTAATTGATTTTTAAATATTGATCCAGACTTATATACCTGGAATAAATCCAACTTGATTATGTTATGTAGTTCTTTTTATACATTGTTGGGTTCGATTTTCTAACATTTTGTTGAGAATTATTTCATCTATTTCATGAGAGATATTGGTCTATAGTTTACTTTTTCTTGTAATGGCATTATCTGGCTTTGATATTTGGATAATGCTAGTCTCACAGGATGAATTAGAAAGTATTCTCTCTGTTTCTACCTTCTGAGAAAGATTGTAGAGAATCAGTTTTATTTTTTCCCTAACTATTTTGCAAAATCCACCAGTAAACTCATCCAAGTCTGGTACTTTATGTCTTGAAAATTATTAATTATTGATTTAATTTCTTGAATTGATATAGATCTACTTAGATAATGTATTTCTTTTTTTATGGGTTTTGGAAGTGTCTTAGTGGCACTTAGGTGCCAGCAGGTTTGGTGTCTGGGAAGGGCTGTTCCCTACTTCCAAGATGATGCCTTGCACACTGTATATTCCAGACTGAAGGAATACTGTGTTATTTTTATTTTATTTTTTATTTTTATTTTTTGAGACTAAGTCTTGCTCTGTCACCCAGGCTGGAGTGCAGTGGTGCAATCCTGGCTCACTGCAAGCTCCGCCTCCCGGGTTCTCGCCATTCTCCTGACTCAGCCTCCCAAGTAGCTGGGACTACAGAAACCTGCCACCATTCCCGGCTAATTTTTTGTATTTTTAGTAGAGATGGGGTTTCACCGTGTTAGCCAGGATGGTCTCGATCTCCTGACCACACTGTGTTCTTACATGACAGAAGGCAGAAGGACAAAAGGAGACAAACTTCCTCCTCCAAGCCCTTCTATAAGGGCATCTAATCCCATTCACAAGAGGTGACCTCTCATGGCCTAATCATTTCTTAAGGGCCCACCTCCTAATACTATCACGTTGACAGCACCTGAATTTTGGAGGAGACATATTAAAACAATAGCAGGAAGATTATGCCTTTCAAGGAATTGGCCAAATAGGATGGAACTGGTCCATCAAATAGGTCATCAAAGTTATGGGTATAGTTTATAATATTCCATTAATATCATTTAATGTCCATGGGATCAGTAGTGATAACCCCTCTTTCATTTGTGATATGAGTTGTTTGTATCTGCTCTCTTTGTTAATTGGTTAGCCTGGCTCGAGGTTTATCAATTTTATTGATCTTTTCAAAGAATAGGTTTTTGGTTTCATTAATTTTTTACTTGATTTCCTGTTTTTAATTTTTAAAATTTCATCGATTTCTGCTTTTATTTTCTGCTTTTCTTCATCTTACTTTGGATTTAACTTGCTCTGCTTTTTCTAATTTTCTAAGGTAAAAGCACCGATTATTTTTAAAACTTTTTCTCCCTTTCCCTTATATGGATTAGATGCCATGAATTTCCCTTGAAACATTGCTTTTGCTGCTTCACACAAGTTTTTTGCTTGTTTGTTTTTGTTTTGTTTTCTGACAAAGTCCTTTCACCCTGGCTGGAGTGCAGTGGCAGGATCTTGGTTCACTATAATCTCCGCCTCCCAGTTTCAAGAGATTCTCCTGCCTCAGCCTTCTGAGTAACTGGGATCGCAGGCCGCCCCCACCATGCCTGGTTAATTTTTGTATTTTTAGTAGAGACGGGGTTTCGCCATGTTAGCCAGGTTGGTCTCCAACTCCTGACCTCAGGTGATCTGTCCTACTCGGTCTTCCAAAGTGCTGGGATTACAGGTGTGAGCCACCGCACCTGGCACACAAATTTTAATTAAGTTATATTTTCATTTTCGTTTAATTAAAAACATTAAAAATTTCTCTTCAGATTTTTTTCTTGGATCCACATGTTATTTAAAACTGTGTTGTTTAATTTCTAAGTATTTTAGGATTTTCCATCTATTTTCTGTTATTAAATTCTACTTTTATTTCATTGTAGTGTGAGAGCAATACATTTTATGATTTCTATTATTTATATTTGTTATGATGTATTAATATTTTATAGCCCAGAATCTGGTTTATCCTGGTGAATGTTCTATGTGAGCTTGAGAAGAATTATATTCTGCTGTTGTTAGATAAGGCATTCTATAAAAGTTTACTGGGCTGGGTGCAATGGTTTATACCTATAATCCCAGCACTTTGGCAGGCCAGTGGGCACATCGCTTGAGGACAGGAGTTCGAGACCAGCCTGGCCAACATGGCTTGAGAAACCCGTCTCTACTAAAAATACAAATTAGCCACTTGAACATGGTGGCACACACCCTGTAATCCCAGCTACTCAGGAGGCTGAGGCACAAGAATCACTTGGACCTGGGAGGCAGAGGTTGTAGTGAGCCAAGATTGCGCCACTGCACTCAGCCTGGGTGACAAAGAGTGAGACTCTGTCTCAGAAAAAGTTTATTATATCCTGCTGACTAATGGTGCTGTTCACTATATCCTTACTGATTTTCTGCTTGCTGGATCTGTTAGTTACTGATAGGGGGATGTTGAATTCTTCACCTTTAGTAGTGGATTTGTCTAATTCTCCTTGCAACTTTATCATTTTTTTGTTCATGTATTTTGACACTCTGTTGTTAGGGACATACACTTTAAGAATTGCTATACCTTCCTAGAAATGTTTATTTAAAACCCTTTTATCCTTGGTAACTTTCCTTGTTCTGAAACCTACTTTGTCTGAAATTAATGTATCTATTCTAGCTTTCTTTTGATTACTGTTAGTGTTGTATATCTTTCTCCATCTCATTACTCTTCTTCTACATGTGTCTTTATTTTTAAAGTGGATGTCTTGTAGATCAGTGGGCCCTAACTTTTTTGGCACCAGGGACCAGTTTTGTGGAACACAATTTTTCCATGGACTTGGGGTGGGGGATAGTTTTGGGCTGAAACTGTTCCACCTCAGAAAACCAGGCATTAGAATCTCACAAGGAGCATGCAGTCTAAATCTCTTGCACATGCAGTTCACAATAGGGTTCTCACTCCTATGAGACTCTGATGCCTCCATTGATCTGACAGGAGGTGGAGCTCAGGCAGTAATGCTTGTTTGCCTGCCCCTTACCTCCTGCTGTGCAGCCCAGTTTCTGACAGGCCATAGCCAGGGGGTTGGGGACCCCTGTTGTATGTGATATGGTTCAGTCCTGTTTTTTATCCACTCAGTCTCTGTTTTTTAATTGGTGTATTTAGATCATTGACATTGAATTATTGATATAGTTGGATTTACATTTACCATATTTGTTATTGTTTTCTATTTGGTGCCTTTGTTCTTTGTTTCTATTTTCACCTTCCACTGTTTTTCTGCCTTCTGTAGTTTTGTTTATTTTGTATGATTCCATTTTCTCTCTCTTTCTTTGCATATAAATTACACTTTTTACTTATTTTAGTAGTTGTTGTAGAGCCTACAATATACATGTACAACTACTTTATGTCCACTTTTAGATAACGCTATACTGCTTCATGGGTAATGTGAGTACCTTTTAAGAGCATATTCCCAACCCTTCTGTCTTAGCTCATATATCATTGCTGTTATTCATTTTACTTATCCACAAGCTAAAATCAGCAAACACATTGTTGCTCTTATTTTGGACAAGCTTATCTGTTAGATCCATTAAGAATAAGAAAAATGCACTTTGGGAAGCCGAGGTGGGTGGATCACGAGATCAGGAGATCGAGACCATCCTGGCTAACACGGTGAAACCCCGTCTCTACTAAAAATACAAAAAAAAATTAGCCGGGCGTGGTGGCGGGAGCCTGTAGTCCCAGCTACTCTGGAAGCTGAAGCAGGAGAATGGCGTGAACCCGGGAGGCAGAGCTTGCAGTGAGCGGAGATTGTGCCACTGCACTCCAGCCTGGGAGAGACAGTGAGACTCCGCCTCAAAAAAAAAATAATAATAAAATAAAATAAAAAATAAAAAAAATTAAAGATCTTAGTTTTACCTTTATTTATGCATTCTCTAACATGCTTCCCTTTGCATAGATCTAAGTTCCTGAACTATATCACTTTCCTTCTCTCTGAATAACTTTAACATTTCTCGCAAGGTAGGTCTACTGCTGACAAATTCTCTTGATTCTTTATTGTCTGAGAAAGTCTATTTCTCCTTCACTTTTGGAGGATAATTTCACAGAATTCTGGGTTGATGGGTTTTATTCTTCCAACACTTTAAATATTTCACTCCACTTTCTTCTTGCTTGACTGGGGTCTGAGAAGTTGGATTTAATTCCTATTACTCCTCTATAGAAAAGATGGTTTACTGTGCCCCTGGCTCCTTTCAAGATCTTTTCTTTGTGTTTATTTTCTGCAGTTTGGATATAATATGCCTATGAGTAGATATTTTGTCATTTTTCATTCTTGATATTCTCCAAGCTTCTGGAATCCGTGGTTTCGTGTCTGTGTTAAGTTTGGAAAATTCTTATTCTTTATTGCTTCAATAATTCTTCTGTTCCTTTCTCTCTTCTCCTTCTGGTGTTCCCATTATCCATATGTTACATCTTTTGTAGCTGTCCCACAGTTTCTGGATATTCTGCTCCATTTTCTAAGTCTCTTCTCTTTGCTTTTCAGCTGTGAAGTTTCTGTTGACATATCCTGAAGCTCAGAGATTCTTTCTTCAGCCATGTCTAGACTACTAATGAGACCATCAAAGGCAGTCTTCGTTTCTTTACAGTGCTTTTGATCTCTAGTATTTCTTTTGAATTCTTTCTTAGCATTTTCATCTCTCTGTTTACATTACCCATCTATTCTTACATTCTCCTTCCTTTCTCCATTAAAGCTATCATAATTTATATCACAGTTCTTTTAACCTTTTTTCCATTTGCCTCAAGAATACTTGCTGTTGGCTCTTGTGACTACAATGTTTACCCTGAGATGACTTTGCCATGAAATATTATTATTTTCTCATTGCTCTAGTATGTAAACTTTGGAAATAAAATACATCATTCCATTTATAGCATTGTTTTTAGTAGTGGTGTTTCCATTTACAAAATATGGTAATTCTCAATTGCTGAAAATGTCAAATCTTAGAAAACAGCAATCCTACTTGTGATGTTAACATCATTCTCAAATAGTTGTTGGCTGAAGATTCATTTGATGAATCCGATTTTTCTGAAATAGATGATTCTGATGATTCAGATGATTCTGATGTTAATTCTGTTTAGAAATAATTCCATGAAAAGTTTTTATATTTTATTTTCACAGTGTAAATCAGTCAGATTTGCTTCAGCTTCAAAGAGTGTGCTTATGTAAAAATTAAGTGAGTGCTGGTAGCAAGCTGTCTTTTTTTTTCTCTAAATGGGAAAAGGGTTAAGTTCTAGGTCTGATATTTAACCTCTCTACCACATCTGAATCTGGTTCTGATGCTTGCCTTGTCTCTTCATACTCTGTGTGTGTGCGTGTGTGTGATTTGGGGGTTTGTTTATTTATTTTTAACTTTTAGTATGATTTCTAATATTTCACTGAAAGTCAGACATAATGTACTGGGGGAAAACAATTGTGGTAAATAGGCTTTTCGTGATGTAGCACTAAGGTATGTGGAGCAATGGGAAGCATTCTACGATTAGTCTCAGTCTTTTAGAGAGCCTGTGCCCTGGATGGTGACTTTCACAGGTGCTGCTCAGCACGTCCTCTCCCCACTCCCTTTTCCTCTAGTCAGAAAAGCTGGAAGAGGCTTGGTTAGGTGTTTCTCTTTTTCACATGCAGTTTAGAACAGGCTGGAGTGGACCATGACCTTTCCCCAGGGCTGCTTAGCTTCTGGTAAAATACAAGTCAGTTAGGTTCTGGTGAAACAGTCCTCTTGGAGGGTAGGCTTTTTAAAAGGAGAGAAGGATGCCCTGGGAGTATTTCAAAATCGTTACCTTTCCACCTTTCTCTGCTGGAGATATGGGGGGATTTTTCCTATGATCTTCACCCTGAGTACATCCTGGGGTTTTGGGAGACAAAACTTAGGAAAATGTACCTCCCCACACACAATGTTCAGCCTTTAGGGTTTTTGTTTTTGTTTTTTATTTTTCCTTGTGAGTTAGTTCACACCCAGTCTCCAGCAATTAGTCAATACATACTTTTACCTGATGCTGGTTTCACTGTAGGTTTCACTCCAGGTAAACGGATTCTCTGTGTCTGTCTGTGTCTCCAGTTTTCAGGGTGGTGGTTTATCCTATGATCTAAATTCTCTGGTGGATCTAAAAAGAGTTGTTAATTTTCAGTTTTTCAACTTTTCTTAAATTGTGAGAATGAATGAAGTTGTGACTTGTAAGCTCCTTATACTTTCTACTGACTCTTCTAGTGTTTTTAACACTTTTTAAAAAAATTGAAATCTTTTATCCATCTGGAATTTCAGTATAAACTGTGATGTATAAATATAGATTTTTTTTTTCCAACTGGCCTCCTATTTGTCCTAAAGCATTTATTGAATGATCCACTTTTGCACTTACAAAATGACAGTTCTGTGATCTAGCAAATTTTCACAAGTCCACAGAGCTATATCTAGACATTTTATTCTATGGCATAGATCTATGTATTCACGCACCAGTACTATGTCATTTTAATTATTGTAGCTTCATAATATGTTTAAACATCTGGCAAGGTTAGTCTTGGTCATCATTTTTATTCTTTACATATTTTCTGCCTATTCTATCTTATTTATTTTTTTCCATAAGAACTTTGCCTAGTTAGAAAAAAGTTTCAGTGATATTTTTATTGGATTCCAAATAATGTTAGAGTTTAATTACTGAGGGAATTAATGTCTTTGTAATATTGAGTTTTCTGGTTGAGTATATAGGCAGTCTTTCCAGTTGTTCAGGTCTTTAAAAAATTATCTTTGGAAGAATTTTACTATTGTACAGTTTTTCTCATAGATTTTCCATACTTTTTTCTGCAATTATTGATTTTCTTTATATTTTAATGGACTTTTTTCTTCAATTTAGCTCCTCCAAATAATTCTTGCTTTTTATAAATGAAGTTATAGAATTCTGTATATTGATTGTGTATGAAGTCACAATATTGAATTATCTTATTGTTTGTAATATTTTTTCAGAAGATACCCTCATTTTAAGGTATATAATGAATTAATAAGTAAAATATTATTTGTATATTATGTATAACTAATTATAATATTTTCACTGTTCCAATTTTTACACTTTGAATTTCTTACTAGTACTTCTCATTGTATTAGTGGGCACTTCAAAACAAATCTAAATAATGATGATGAAAGTGGACATCCTGGCCTTATGATTTAATTTATGATAAGTACTTCTAAATAAGAAAGAAGCACTTCCGGTTCCAAGATGGCCAAATAGGAAAAACTCCAGTCTACAGCTCCCAGCATGAACGATTCAGAAGATGGGTGATTTCTGCATTTCCAACTGAGCTTTGAAGAGAGCAATGGTTCTCCCAACATGGAGTTTGAGATCTGAGAATGGACAGACTACCTCCTCAAGTGGGTCCCTGACCCCCGAGTAGCCTAAATGAGAGACTCCTCCCAGCAGAGGCCTGCTGACACCTCATACAGCTGGGTGCCCCTCTGAGACGAAGCTTCCAGAGGAAGGATCAGGCAGCAACATTTGCTGTTCTGCAATATTTGCTGTTCTGCAGCCTCTGCTGGTGATACCAAGGCAAACAGGGTCTGGAGTGGACTTCCAGCAAATTCCAATGGACCTGCAGCAGACGGTCCTGACTGTTAGAAGAAAAACTAACAAACAAAAAGGAATAGCATCAACATCAACAAAAAAGGACATCCACACCAAAACCCCATCTGTAGGTCACCATCATCAAAGACCAAAGGTAGATAAAACCACAAAGATGGGGAGAAACCAGAACAGAAAAGCTGAAAATTCTAAAAACCAGAGCACCTCTGCTCCTCCAGAGGATTGCAGCTCCTCACCAGCAACGGAACAAAGCTGGATGGAGAATGACTTTGATGAGCTGACAGAAGTAGGCTTCAGAAGATTGGTAATAACAAACTTCTCCGAGCTAAAGGAGGATGTTCGAACCCATCACAAGGAAGCTAAAAACCTTGAAAAAATATTAGAAGAATGGCTAACTAGAATAAACAGCATAGACAAGATGTTAAATGACCTGATGAAACTAAAAACCATGGCAAGAGAACTACATGACACATGCACAAGCTTCAATAGCCGATTCAATCAAGTGGAAAAAAAGAGTATCAGTGATTGAAGATCAAATGAATGAAATGAAGTGAGAAGAGAAATTTAGAGAAAAAAGAGTAAAAAGAAACAAACAAAGCCTCCAAGAAATATGGGACTATGTGAAAAGACCAAATCCACATCTGATTGGTGTACCTGAAAGTGACAGGGAGAATGTAACCAAGTTGGAAAACACTCTTCAGGATATTATCCAGGAGAACTTCCCCAACCTAGCAAGGCAGGCTAACATTCAAATTCAGGAAATACAGAGAACACCATAAAGATACTCCTTGAGAAGTGCAACCCCAAGACACATAATGATCAGATTCACCAAGGTTGAAATGAAGGAAAAAATGTTAAGGGCAGCCAGAGAGAAAGGTCAGGCTACCCACAAAGGGAAGCCCATCAGACTAACAGTGAATCTCTTGGCAGAAACTCTATAAGCCAGAAAAGAGTGGGGGCCAGTATTCAACATTCTTAAAGAAAAGAATTTTCAACCCAGAATTTCATATCCAGCCAAACTAAGCTTCATAAGTGAAGGAGAAATAAAATCCTTTACAGACAAGCAAGTGCTGAGAGATTTTGTCACCACCAGGCCCACCTTACAAGAGCTCCTGAAGGAAGCACTAAACATGGAAAGAAACAACCAGTACCAGTCACTGCAAAAACATGCCAAATTGTAAAGCCCATCGATGGTAGGAAGAAACTGCATCAACTAATGAGGAAAATAACCAACTGACATCATAATGACGGGATCAAATTCACACATAACAATATTAACCTTAAATGTAAATAGGCTAAATGCCCCAATAAAAAGACACAGACTGGCAAATTGGATAAAGAGTCAAGACCCATCAGTGTGCCGTATTCAGGAGATCCATCTCATGTGCAGAGACACACATAGGCTCAAAATAAAGGGATGGAGGAAGATCTACCAAGCAAATAGAAAACAAAAACAAAGCAGAGGTTGCAATTCCTAGCCTCTGATAAAACAGACTTTAAACCAACAAAGATCAAAACTGATCCCTTTACCATTATGTAATGGCCTTCTTTGTCTCAATTAAACAAGAAGAGTTAACTATCCTAAATATATATGCACCTGATACAAATTCATAAAGCAAGTACTTAGAGATGTACAAAGAGACTTAGATCCCCACACAATAATAATGGGAGACTTTAACACCCCACTATCAACATTAGACAGATCAACGAGACAGAAAGTTAACAAAGATATCCAGGACTTGAACTCAGCTCTGCATCAAGTAGACCTAATAGACATCTACAGAACTCTCCACCGCAAATCAACAGAATATACATTCTTCTCAGCACCACATCACACTTATTCCAAAATTGACCACATAGTTAGAAGTAAAGCACTCCTCAGCAAATGTGAGAGAAATCATAACAAACTGTCTCTCAGAACACAGTACAATCAAACTAGAACTCAGGATTAAGAAACTCGCTCAAAACTGCACAACTACATGGAAACTGAACAACCTGCTCGTGAATGACTACTGGATAAACAATGAAATGAAGGCAGAAACAAAGATGTTCTTTGAAACCAGTGAGAACAAAGATACAACATACCAGAATTTCTGGGACACATTGAAAGCAGCGTGTAGAGGGAAATTTATAGCACTAAATGCCCACAAGAGAAAGCAGGAAAGATCTAAAATCGACACCCTAACATCACAATTAAAAGAACTAGAGAAGCAAGAGCAAACACATTCTAAAGCTAGCAGAAGGCAAGAAATAACTAAGATCAAAGCAAAACTGAAGGAGATAGAGACACAAAAATATCCTTCAAAAAATCAATGAATTCAGGAGCTGGTTTTTTGAAAAGATCAACAAAATAGACTGCTAGCAGACTAATAAAGAAGAAAAGAGAGAAGAATCAAATAGACGCAATAAAAAATGATAAAGGGGATATCATCACCGATCCCACAGAAATACAAACCACCATCAGAGAATACTATAAACACCTCTATGCAAATAAACTAGAAAATCTAGAAGAAATGGATAAATTCCTGGACACATACACCCTCCCAAGACTAAACCAGGAAGAAGTTGAATCCCTGAATAGACCAATAACAGGTTCTGAAATTGAGGCAATAATTAACAGCCTACCAACCAAAAAAAGTCCAAGACCAGACGAATTCACAACGAATTCTACCAGAGGTACAAAGAGGAGCTGGTACCATTCCTTCTGAAACTATTCCAATCAATAGAAAAAGAGGGAATCCTCCCTAACTCATTTTATGAGGTCAGCGTCATTCTGATACCAAAGCCTGGCAGAGACACAACAAAAAGAAGAGAATTTTAGATCAATATCCCTAATGAACATCGATGTGAAAATCCTCAATAAAATACTGGCAAACCGAATCCAGCAGCACATCCAACATGATCAAGTTGGCTTCATCCCTGGGATGCAAGGCTGGTTCAACATACGAAAATCAATCAACATAAGCCATCATATAAACAGAACCAAAGACAAAAACTACATGATTATCTCAATAGATGCAGAAAAGGCCTTTGACAAAATTCAACAGCCCTCCATGCTAAAAACTCTCAATAAACTAGATATTGATGTGACATATCTCAAAATAATAAGAGCTACTTATGACAAACCCACAGCCAATATCGTACTGAATGGGCAAAACTGGAAGCATTCCCTTTGAAAACTGGCACAAGACAGCAATGCCCTCTCTCACCACTCCTATTCAACATAGTGTTGGAAGTTCTGCCCAGGGCAATCAAGCAGGAGAAAGAAATAAAGGGTATTCAATTAGGGAAAGAGGAAGTCAAATTGTCCCTGTTTGCCGATGACGTGATTGTATATTTAGAAAACCCCATCATCTCAGCCCAAAATCTCCTTAAGCTAAGCAACTTCAGCAAAGTCTCAGGATACAAAATCAATGTGCAAAAATCACAAGCATTCCTATACACCAATAACAGACAACCAAAGAGCCAAATCTTGAGTGAACTCCCATTCACAATTACTTCAGAGGAATAAAATACCTAGGAATCTAACTTACAAGTGATATGAATGACCTCTTCAAGGAGAACTACAAACCACTGCTCAATGAAATAAAAGAGGACACAAACAAATGGAAGAACATTCCATGCTCATGGATAGGAAGAATCAATACTGTGAAAATGGCCATACTGCCCAAGGTAATTTATAGATTCAATGCCATTCCCATCAAGCTACCAATGACTTTCTTCACTGAATTGGAAAAAACTACTTTAAAGTTCATATGGAACCAAAAAAGAGCCCGCATTGCCAAGATAATCCTAAGCAAAATGAACAAAGCTGGAGGCATCATGCTACCTGACTTCAAACTATACTACAAGGCTACAGTAACCAAAACAGCATGATACTGGCACCAAAACAGAGATATAGACCAATGAAACAGAACAGAGCCCTCAGAAATAATACCACGTATCTATAACCATCTGATATTTGGCAAACCTGACAAAAACAAGAAATCAGGAAAGGATTCACTACTTAATAAATGATACTGAGAAAACTAGCTAGCCATATGTAGAAAGCTGAAACTGGATCCCTTCCTTACACCTTGTACAAAAATTAATTCAAGATGGATTAAAGACTTAAATGACAGACCTAACACCATAAAAACCCTAGAAGGAAACCTAGGCAATACCATTCAGGACATAGGCATGGGCAAGGACTTCATGACTAAAACACCAAAAGCAATAGCAACAAAAGCCAAAATAGACAAATGGGATCTAAGTAAACTAAAGAGCTTCTGCACAGCAAAAGAAACTACCATCAGAGTGAACAGGCAACCTATAGAATGGGAGAAAATTTTTTCAATGTACCCATCTGACAAAGGGCTAATATCCAGAATCTAAAAGAACTTAAACACATTTACAAGAAAAAATCAAACAACCCCATCAAAAAGTGGGTGAAGGATATGTACAGACACTTCTCAAAAGGAGACATTTATGCAGCCAACACACACATGAAAAAATGTTCATCATCACTGGCCATTAGAGAAATGCAAATCAAAATCACAGTGAGATATCATCTCACACCAGTTAGAATGCTGATCATTAAAAAATCAGGAAACAACAGGTGCTGGAGAGGATGTGGAGAAATAGGAACACTTTTACACTGTTGGTGGGACTGTAAACTAGTTCAACCATTGTAGAAGACAGTGTGGTGATTCCTCAAGGATCTAGAACTAGAAATACCATTTGACCCAGCAATCCCATTACTGGATACATACCCAAAGGATTATAAATCATGCTGCTATAAAGACACATGCACACGTATGTTTATTGCGGCACTATTCACAATAGCAAAGATTTGGAACCAACCCCAATGTCTATCAATGATAAACTGGATTAAGAAAATGTGGCACATATATACCATGGAACACTATGCAGCCATAAAAAAGGATGAGTTCATGTTCTTTGCAGGGACATGGATGAAGCTGGAAACCATCATTCTGAGCAAACTATCACAAGGACAGAAAACCAGACACCACATGTTCTCACTCACAGGTGGGAATTGAACAGTGGCAACACTTGGACACAGGGTAGGGAACATCACACATGGGCCTGTCATGGGGTGGGGGACTGGGGGAGGCATAGCATTAGGAGAAATGCCTAATGTAAATGATGAGTTAATGGGTGCAGCACACCAACATGGCACATGTATACATATGTAACAAACCTGCACATTGTGCACATGTACCCTAGAACTTAAAGTATAACAAAATATTTAAAAAATAAATAAAAAATTTAAAAAGTACTCTACACACACACAAAAAAGAAAGAAATTGTTGTCTTGACATTGAAATAGGTGTATTTTATTTTACTAATGTAGCATATATATAGTCGCATTTTTTAAGTGGTTTTTATCATGAACGGATTTTGAATTTTAATGAATGTCTTAGCATCCATGAAAATAAGCACATGCTTTTTAAACTTAGCTTTATTGGCATCATGACATTATTAATAATTTCCAAGCATTAAGTCACTTATATTTCCAGAAGAAAACATATTGGTCATCGTGAATTACTATTTTAATTTGTGGCAAATTTATATTTAGTAATATTTTATTCATGAATTTTGAATCAATATTTATAACTGGCATTTATTTGTTATTTTCTTTTGTGCCATCTTTGTTTAATTACTATGGTCATTTCATAAAATGATTTGGAGGCTTCTCTTCTCTTTCTAAGTTCTAGAAGAGAACTATTTAATAGTGTTGGGATTGTTATTCTATAAAGGTTTGATAGAATTCTCTTGTGAAAACATAAAACCTAGTGATTTCTGGAGATTCAACTGGTAACTTTTCTGTTTCTTTTCTGGAAATTAGTCTCTTTATATTTATCAAGACAGTTTCAGTTACTTATATATTCCTAAGAAATTATCTATTTTATCTAGGTTTTCAAACACAAGTGCAGAGAAGACATAAGCTTCTAGACAAATAAAGTAACTGCCACTGAACCTATCTCTCCCCACACATACGCACAAATGCAAGGACACATGAAACAACAACAACAAACTAACAAAATATATGAAATCACTGTTTTCCAGACACTGGACATCAGGTAACCAATGACAGTGATTCCTAAGAGACAAGAAGCAAAGTGAGCTGAACAGTTACCCAAGCTTGCAGCCTCAATAGAGTTTTCATGCTGGGGTACAGGGAAGAACAACCTATGTGGAGCTCAATGAACTCCTAAGTCAAAGAGGTGGAGCTAGGAGTCTTGGGTGGTTAGAGTTCACAGAACAGAGTACTGGAGAGGATAAATGCATAGAGAAACTTGGAGTTCCATAGAGGGTTTCCCTCCAGTGTTCAGCTGAGTACTAGTCAGTATATATATGTGAAGAAACTACCTGAGGCTGGGGGAAAAACCACCAGAGAGGATAAAGGGAGCAGTGCTAGAAGCACATGCATGTCCAGGAAAAGTGCCTGTTCCTATCAGCTAGACTAGAACGTCGTACTTTTATGAAGAATAAAAGAGACAGAAAAGAATTTTCTTTAATGAACAGATCATCAGTGAACTGTAGGCAATTTTAAGCAGCCTAATAAATGGAATCCTTGAAAGAAAGAGAACAGAAGAAAAAAAATTAATAATAAGATAGCAAAAATTTACAAAATATGAAAAAAACTATAAATCTACAGATTCAAGAATCTCATTGAACCATAATTACAAAAAAAAAACATGAAACACTAAGACATATTATTATCAAATTGCTCAAAACCAGTGATAAAGAAAAAATATTAAAAATCCACCAGAGGAAGAAAAGAAACATTAGGCACAGAAGAACTAAGATAAGAATGACAGCAGAGTTCTTGTCAGAAATAATGCCAGCAACAAGTCAATATAGCAACATCTTAAAAGAACCGAAAAAGAAAAACTATTAACCTAATATGTATGTTTCATTAAAGTATCTTTTAAAAACTAAGGCAAAGTGAAGACATTGCAGACATATAAAAACTGAAAGAATTCACCCACAGAAGACCTGCAAGAAATGCTCAATAGAGGTTGTCCTTCAAGCAGATATAACATGATACCACAGGAAAATATGGATCTATACAAATCAATGAAGAGTACCAGAATCGGTAACTGTATGGGTAAAGATACAAGGTTTTGTTCTTATTATTTAAATATATTTAAAAGATAATTGACTGTTTAAACAAATAATAACAATGTTCTGTGGTGCCTTTAGTGTATGTAAAAGCAAAATGTATGACAATAATAGAACAAAGTTGGGGAGAAGAAAAATACAAAAGTACTATTTTTAGGTTCTCATATGATATGGAAGTGGTATAATAGCACCTAAAAGATGTATATAAAAATTATAGCAACCACTAGAATAACAAAATAAAACAAAAGCCAACAAGGGAGATAAAATGAACATTTACCAAATAATTATGGTTAAGGAATTATAATAGTCAAAATTAATATATTAATTCAAAAGATGGTTTAAAAAATAAGAGAAAAGGAAAAAAAGAACAAAGAGGGCAAACAGAAAACAAATACCAAGACAATCATGTTCATATCAACAACCATATTAATAATCACATTAAATGTAAATGGTCTAAATACTTCAAATAAAAAGGCAGAGATTGTCTAATTGGTTGCAAAAGCAAGGCCCAACTATATGCTGGCCATAGAAAATACATAATTAGAAAATACGTGTTAGCACTAATCAAATAAAGCTGGAGCTACTATATTAATATCAGACAAATTAGATTTTAAACAAAGGAAATAAGCAGAAATAAAGAGATTTCATGACAAAAAGATTAAATTAACAAGAGGAAATAACAATTTGAAATATCAACAAAAAACAAAATAATTGAAGCAAAAACTGATATAACTGCAAGGAAAAATATATAATTGTATAGCTATAGACAGAGAATTTAGTAACCCTCTCTCAATAATTGATAAAACAGGTGAACAAAAACTCAGTAAGGAATAGGTATTTAAACACCATTAACTAATTTGACTTAGTTGATATTTACAGAACACTCCACCCAATAATAACATAGTGTACATTATTTTCAAGTGTACACATAATATTTACCAAGATAGCTCAAATTTGGTGCCATTAAACCAGCCTCAAAAAGTGTACAATATTCCAAGTCATGCAAAGTTTGTGTTCTACTCACAATGAAATTACATTAAAAATTGGTAACAGAAAAATCTCTAGAAAATCCCTCAAACATGGAAACTAAACAACACATTTCTAAATAAACCATTAGTCAAAGAAGAAATTAGAAGGGAAATTAGACACTGTTTTAAAGTGGATGAAAATGAAAACATAACAATTAAAAATTTATTAGATTATCACTAAAGCATTTGGGAGGAATTTGGAGCACAAAACATTGATATTAGAAAATGAACTTCTCAAATGTAAGACCTCAGCTTCCACCTTAACAGTGGAAAAAAAAAAAAGATCAAGTTACACACTAAGTAGAAGAAAGGAAGTAAAAAAGATCAGAGTGGAAGTTAATAAAATAGCAGAAAGACAGAAAAAAATCAATAAAACCAAAAGCTGTTTCTTTAAGATCAATAAAATTGATAGACATTTAGCAAGATTGATCAGAAAGTAAATCATAAACCACCAAAATCAGAAAAGCAAAGTGACATCAGAATCAAAAGATAATGGTAGGAAAATAAGATAATGTTATGAATGGTTCTATGTTAATTAATTTGACAACACAGATGAAATGTACAAAGCCTTTGAAAAATCACAAACTACCAATGCTTACTGAAGAAGAAATTGATGATCTGAATAACTCTAAAGAAATTGAATTTGTAGTTAAAAATGTTCTCACACACACAATCTCCATTCCCAGGTAGCTTCACTAGTATATTCTACCAAACATTTAAGAGAGAATGAATTCTGATTCTACAAAAAATCTGCCAGAAAATTAAAAAGGAGGATATCCTTTCCAACACTTTCTGAGGCCAGCATTACTCAGACCCCAAATCCTGACAAATGTATTAGATAAAAAAGTGGAGACTAATATCTCTCATGAACATAAATGCAAAAAATTCTAAACAAAATTTTCGCACTCTAGCTGACAATATATCAAAAGCAGAAGATATTGTGACCAAGTGGCGTTTATCACAAGCATGTAAGGTTGGCTTAACATTCAGAATTTAACCACTATAATTCATCCTATTAAGAAACTAAAAAAGAAAAAAAAAATTCTATCATCTCCTTAATAGACACAAACATGTATTTAATAATATTCAACATATACTTGACATAAAAGCTCTTATCAAACACAAACCAGAAGGGCATCTACCAAAAACCCACAGATTACATCATACTCAGTGGTAAATGATAAAATGCTTTCCTCTTGAAGATTAGAAATAACACATTTCTATTCAATCTGCAGGAGGTTCTCACCAGTACAATCAGGCAAAAGAAGGAAATTAAAGGCATTCATATTGGAAAGGAAAAAGTAGAACCTTTTATTTGCATATGACGTGATCATCTTAGTAGAAATGCAATGGAATCTACAAAGAAAGCTAATTAACAGGTGAGGTTAGCAAGTTTCCAGTATATAGGATTAATATACAGAAATCAATTGTATGTCTATGTACTCACAACAAATTATTAGAAATTGAAAATTAAATAACATTTACTTTAGCATAAAAATGAGATACCTAGGAATTGGTCTGCTTCAAAGGAAGTAAAACACCTGTGTACTGAAAACTGTAAAATGGTACTGATAACAAGTAAAGATCTAAATGGAAGAAAAAATATACTATGTTCATAAGTTGGAAGACTCAATATTGTTAAGATGTCAGTTCTCCACAAATTGATCTATAGGATCAATGCAATCTGAATAGAAATTCCAGTAGGCTTTTAAAAAAATTTTATAACTGAATCTAGAATTTACAAAATTCATAAGAAATTCAAAGTGCCTACAATAGTCAAAACAACTTAAAAAATTAAAATGTTTGGAAAATGAATATTACCTTATTACTGGACCTGTAAAAAGCCTACAGTAATCAAGATAGTGTCGTTGTGGTGAAAATATAGGCAAAAAAAATAATGGAGTGTAGTAGAAAGTCCAGAAATAAAGCCACAATACATGAACAACTAATTTTCGACCAAGTTTCAAAGGCAACCTGATGGAGAAATAATAGCCTTTTCATTAAATGATACTGCAACAATTGTGCATCCATAGGTAAAATGATGACTCCATGCTGTGTGATTCAAACTATAGGATCTTCTGGAAAAGGTGAAACTAGGGAGACAGTAAAAAGGCAGTTATTGCTAGGCACTGGGGGAAGGGAGGGAGGGATAAGTAGATGGAGCACAGAAGATTTTTAGGACAGTGAAACTACTCTGTATGATACTGTAATGGTAGATTCATGTCATTGTACATTTGTCCAAACCCATGGACTATGCAGCGCCAAGAGTGAACCCTAATGTCCACTATGGCCTTGGGTGAATAGTGATGTTTGCATGTTCATCACCTCTAACAGAAGGAGCACTCTGGAGTGGGATGTGGATAGTGGGGGAGGCTGTGCATATGGTGGGGGGAGAGAGTATATGAGAACTCTTTGTGCCTTCCTCTCAATTTTGCTGTGAACCTAAAACTGCTCTAAAAAGTAAAGCCTATTAATAAAAAGAAATTAAAAAGATGCTTAGAAATAAAAAGTACCCCTATACCTGTTACGCCTGCTCTCCAGCTTCCTCTGGTGGAAACAGAGAGGCGGCTTGGTCTGGTGAGGGGTCTGTAGCCTCTGTAGAAACTAACAGCTGCATCTGAGATATTTGCCTCCTCAACTGCTGCCCTCCTCGCACTGTGGAGTGAGTGAGGAGAGGCTGCTCCTTTTCCTGTGGGCATCCAGCTTTGTGAGGGTTCTCAGGCCTTTTTGTTTTTTTCTTCAGCAGGATTTCTACACTTGATGTTTATTTTACAACAGTGTCTTGTTTTTCAGGTTGCCGTGAACAGAAGCAAAATAGTAGGTATAAAAAATGTCTTTAGATCTTCAGAAGAAAGCCACCCTATAAACCCAAGGCATTATTACCAGCAATAAAATGATTGAGGGCATTCATCTCCTATTTGTCCACTTTCCTAAGGAAAAAAAAAAAAAATCCTTTTCTTTCTTTTGCTGACTTCTCTACACCTCTTTCCTCCCACCTCCTCTAGAAAAATAAATATCTGGTTTCAATTATTTATGGGACATAGAGTTATTTTTGTTCCCATGGGGTCTCAGAGATTTCTCACATTTTAAACAATTTTGTAGCTTCCCAGGTAGGAATAAAGGAGGTCTGGGACCTGTTGCCTCACTTTCTCCTTTTCTCAAGATTCAAGACACCACATAGTACTCTGACTTCTGTAATTACTCTATTGGGCTCTCAATCCAATCGGAATGCTTTCCAAGGAAAGAGAACTAGATTTTTCTAATCTAATCTTAGCTATTTTAAAACAACTTTTAACCAGTCTGGCTATGGAATAATTCCTAGTATTTCAGGGTTTATTATGGGAGATAAATCACTGTAGCCTTGGAAACTGTGGTCATGGAGTTGGGGGAGTTGGGGGTCTGGGACTGACACTGTTTTTGGCTGCTACATGTGTGGGAGCTTAGAGATTCCACCTGGCCACCTGCCCAGGGGACACATTCTGGGCTCACCTGGTCTAGGTGGGCTCTGAATTCCACAGAGCTTAGGTCTCAGGCAAATGCCCCTGGACTCAGCACCCTTGGACACTGGCAGAGACCCTGGGCTCTTTTCATTGCAGAAGGGCAGCTGAACTAGCTTTTATCAAAGGAGGATATTTTTGATAGTGTTAAACAGTTTGTTGTAGTATTTACTTCCAAGTCGAGACGCCAACAGAGCTGGGAGGCATGAGACATGTTTTCTGGGCAGACCGGTTTCCTCATTAAATTGGGGATAATCATACTTTCTTTTTTGAACTTCACTGGTGAACCTGGCAAATGTTAGAGGTGGGTGGATGCTGAGGCCATCTGTGCAATATGATTTATCTGCAAGGAGTAGGTCAGCTGGCAGAGAATAAGGTAGTTTCCATCACTCCAGACTGTTTTTTTCAGGTTAGGCTGTGTAAACAAATGTGAACCTGAGGGGTCCTTTGGGGTGGATCTGGAGTGTCTAATAGGCCTAGATTTAAAATAGTAGCCATTTCCTGATTAGAGGTACTCTGAAGTCCCCCAAAACCCTCACTGCAGTTCAGCTTTGGGACTTTCATGACTCATCTGAACCAACCAATCAGAACTTACCTGCAATCCAAAAATCAAACTCAGCTGCAATCCACCAATCAGAACGAAGCAAGTTTCAATCCTTCACTTGCATAAACAGATCCGATTGGGAACCTGGGTGGGAACTCTTTTTTGCTATGAAAACCAAACCCTTCCCTTGTTCTCTGGAAGGCAGATTTGTTTTACTCTGAAGGCCTACATCTCCCCAGTTTGCAGGGGATAATCTACTTCCTGCTCTTTTGCTTACCCAAGATAGCTTATACTTTAGTATATAAGATCTCTTCTGAGACACACAACAATCTTTTGGGATTGATAAGGCAGATATTGTAATTTCCAATGTAGGGGGGTGGGGAGGTATCACCTTGCAGGTGGTAAAGCTCCTCCCAGGTGCACAGGCTGGTGGATAATGGAAGGAGGGAAGAGCTCTCCCTTTTCCTAAGGCTCTTTGGAAGAGGTTCTCCACATTCTTCAGCGAGCAAAACTTAGTCTCAAGGCTATAGTGATCTCCATTTATCTAAAATAAAATGACATAATTGATTAATACATATTCCTTATAGAAAAGTAACAAAATGTAGATACAAAAACAACATCATATCTCCACATAAGCTTTGCTGTAGGAGTATGTATAATAGTGTACATGTTATTGCTTTTTTGCATATGTATAACTGATTGTAATACAAAAAGCTGTAGCTGACCTTAGCGTTCAGTGATTTTCACTAGTTGCAGGGGTGCCCAAGGGAGAGAACACGGTCATGGGTTCTTAGTTTCTGTTTCTGATTGCGCCAGTAAAGCCCCTTCCTCATCCCTCTTTTCCACTTACCATTACAGACAGAAACTAAAAACCATGGCTTCAGACTGCTAAAAGCCTAAAACAAAACAGAACAGAACAACAACAAAATAAAGCGAGTTGGACAAGCTTGCCTTAAAGAAAGCCTTAAAATCATTGAGGATCTGGAGAAAAAGCCTTGGACATTCAAACTGACTCCACTGGTCAATTAAAATTCAAAGTAATGCCAAATTTTAAACTCAATCTCAGGTATTTCAACAAGGAAAATCTTGGCACAATGGAGACCCCAAGGGCACCCAAATCTTTGCCCCAGGAGCCTGGAACCTGATGTACTGAGTAGGAGGCTGAGGGTGGAGGCATACAGTAGCCAGCACTTAACTGTGTGTTTTCTTGTTCTTTCCCCTCTGTGTAGGCACAGAAATCAGGGATCAAAAGTTGCCCAGGGAATGAGTGGCAGAGGCACACTTCCAGCTCAAGCCTGCTGCCACCAGGCCCATGACAGAGCAAGGAGCAGAGCTGCAGAGGCAGGGGAGGCCACAGAGCTTGAGACCCACCACTCCGGAAGGTGAGCTGCAGGTGCCTCTACACAGACAAACCCAGAACCATCTTCTCACATGAACACTGCTGAAAAGAGGCAGTCAGTTTCCAGACCCGCCCACAAACTTTTTTTCTCACATCAGATGTGGGAATGGTAGTACAGCTCTCTAGTGACCATCGGTGTGGCCAGCCTAGGAAAGTAGCCACAGGGACAACTATGTCTTCAATGAGATGTGACTCAAGCTCCAAACAACAAACTTGGAAACAAGCCTTTGAAATCCAGTACATTGGGAGGCTGGGACTGGCACACACACAATGTTAGATTGGTTATGGGTTACTCACCCCTCTCTCCTTCACTGAACGATGCTCACCCTGCTCTGTGTTGACTCCAACAGGGTACAAAAATGGAAGTGAAGATATAAGTAGGGGTAGCCTCCTGTCCCCAGTGGCCAACCCGCTCAGTATCCATGCCTTTGAGTGATCCCCTCTCTTTGAATCTGGGCTGGGCTTGGGATCTGCTTTCAATGGAAGGTGGCAGAAATAATGTAATGCTACTTCCAGAATAAACCCTAGGAAGGCCTGGCAGCCCAAGCCATGTGCTCTTGGGGTCCCTGAACCATGCTGTAAGAGCACGGCTCCCTGATGGAGACACCTGCAGAAACAATGAGGAGAAGCTTCATCTACAGGGAGAAGCCAGGGCTGCACAGAGAGAGGGAGAGACCCACCCAAAATCCAGTGGTTCAGTCAAATCTTAGGTCTCCAAAATAATTTCCTTTGACTCCATGTCTCACATCCAGGTCATGTTGATGCAAGAGGTGGGTTCCCACGGTCTTAGGAAGCTCTGCCCCTGTGACTTTGCAGGGTATATCCCCTCCTCCTCGCTGCTTTCATGTGATGGTGTTGAATGTCTGCAGCTTTTCCAGGTGCACGGTGCAAGCTGTCAGTGAATCTACCATTCTGGGGTCTGAAGGATGGTGGCCGTCTTCTCAAAGCTCCACTAGGCAGTGCCCCAGTAGGAACTCTGTGTGGGGGCTCTGACCCTACATTTCCCTTCTGCACTGCCCTAGCAGAGGTTCTCCATGAGAGCCCCACCCCTGCAGCAAACTTCTGCCAGGGTATCCAGGTGTTTCCATACATCCTCTGAAATCTGGGTGGAGGTTCCCAAACCTCAGTTCTTGACTTCCATGCACTCACGGGCTCAATACCATGTGGAAGCTGCCAAGACTTGGGGCTTGCACCCTCTGAAGCAATGGCCTGAGTTATACCTTGGGCCCTTTTAGCCATGGCTGGAGTGGCTGAGATGCAGGGCACCAAGTCCCTAGGCTGCACAGAGCAAGGGCACCCTGAGCCCAGCCCATGAAATCACTTTTTCCTTCTAGTCCTCTAGGCCTGTGATAGGAGGGGCTGCTCTGAAGCCCTCTGACATGGCCTGGAAACATTTTCCCCATCGTCTTGGGAATTAACATTCAGCCTCTCATTATTTACCCAAATTTCTGCAGCCAGCTTAAAGTTCTCCTCAGAAAATGGGATTTTCTTTTCTATCACATTGTCAGGTTGCAATTCTTCCAAACTTTTATGCTCTGCTTCCCTTATAAAACTGAATGCCTTTAACAACACCCAACTCACCTCTTGAATGCTTTGCTGCTGAGAAATTTCTTCTGCCAGATTCCCTAAATCATCTTTCTCAAGTTCAAAGTTCCGCAAATCTCTAGGGCAAGGGCAAAATGCCTCCAGTCTCTTTGCTAAAATATAACAAGAGTCACCTTTACTCCAGTTCCCAACAAGTTCATTATCTCCATCTGAGACCACCTCAGCCTGGATTTCATTGTCCGCATCATTATCAGCATTTTGGTCAAAACCATTCAACAAGTCTCTAGGAAGTTCCAAACTTTCCCACATTTTCCTGTCTTCTTCTGAGCCCTCCAAATTGTTCCAACCTCTGCCTGTTACCCAGTTCCAAAGTTGCTTCCACATTTTTGGGTATCTTTTCAGCAGTGCCCCACTCTACTGGTACCAATTTACTGTATTAGTCCATTTTCATGCTGCTGATAAAGACATACCTGAGACTGGGCAATTTACAAAGGAAAGAGATTTAATGGACCCACAGTTCCATGTGGCTGGGGAGGCCTCACAATCATGGTGGAAGGCAAGGAGGAGCAAGTCATGTCTTACAGGGATGGCAGCAAGCAAAGAGAGAGAGCTTGTGCAGGGAAACACTCCCTTATAAAACCATCAAATCTCGTGAAACTTACTCACCATCACAAGAACAGTACAGGAAAGACTCACCCCCATGATTCATGGGGTCCCTACTGGGTCCCTCCCACAACATATGGGAATTGTGGAAGCTAAAATTCAAGATGAGATTTGGGCTGGGACACAGCCAAAGCGTATCAGTGGCGTGTGGTGGTGCCAAATCATTAAATCCAAATGGTGTTAATATCCCCCTTATATAGAGGAAAAGACTGACACTCAGGAGCTTCATAGATGGCACCCACTGCCAAGTTCTGCAATATTTTATGAATGTGTTTGTACAGAGCAGGCCATCTCCAGAGTACATCTAGTCTTTCAGAAATGGTTGCTTGCATTATTTTTATTTCTAAGCCTTATTTCTTGCATTTTTTTTTTAATCTCACCAACTGTGCTCTCCTTGTTCTCATGCTGTTAAGAAACCTGTGCAGTCCTGGGCATTCAAAGCTTAACAGATTTCCAGGATTCTATTTGGATCTCTGGGAAATTCTGGGGCCATCCTGGCATAAAGGTGGTGTGTTTTGAAAAGTCCAGACATTTTCATCAGAGTTGTTCTACCAGTTATAAAACCCATGGCAGGTGTGATCATGTGCACCAGTGACTAAGAAACCCGAGTTGGGAAAGGATAAGGGTCTGCCAAAGTCTTATGTGGAGGACAAAGGGCCAATAAGTGTTCTTACCACACTTAAGGTTGTGACTCATGAACAGACCACCCTGACAGGAAGGCATTGCTGAGAAGAGGGCCACTCCTCTCCTAACTGGCAAAGAGAAATCCCATCTTAGAATAGTCCCAAATGCTCCAGTACAGTTAAGAAATTGGTGAGGCTGAACTTCACACCCTTAGTTTCACCTCCTCATGCATTGCTGGAGGCCCCACATCCTGGTATTCCTGTTTCCAAAGAACCAGCCCTGCTTTCCAGCATCTCATTACCTCCACCTGGTGGGGCGTGTCAGTGTACCAAAAGTCCACCTTGATTTCAAGTCCACCTCCTAATGATGAAGTTAAATGTTTTTCCCTGCATTGAAGAAATTTCCAGTGTCTTAGATGGAGGGCTTAGGGAGCAGATGCTCATTTTTGGCATGTGGTGGAAGTGATACCTTGTAGGCAGACTATACACACATAAGCTTGGCCCTTTCAGCCACTGGAAGGTAAGTCCAAACATTCAAGAGGGAAAGGTGGATGGTTGTGTTTGGCAGAAGGAGGGACACAGTGCAATAATTCTGCAAGTGTCACAGGGAGCCAGTCTCTGGGATGGCAGAGATAGGTTAGCTATCACTTTAGTGGGAAGAGAAGCATGTCTTTTCAAAGCTTCAAATGTGCCACATGTTTAAAAAGCATCAATTAACCTTCTACAAACACACACACACAAGCACATACACACACATATGAAATGTTTAGAATTTTCATCATCAGAAAAAGAGGAATGTTATTGGGAAGGTATACATTCCCAGCAAATTCTTAGCAGATGTGCTGGAGCCAACTTCCCAACTGTAAGGTCTACTCCACTGCAAAGTTTCTTTGTATGATCAGAAAATGATGATGCAGAGGAGGAGGGTGATAATGTAAGGATCAAATTTTGATAATAGATTTTAATAGGAAAGAAATAGCCTCAAGACTCTAGAGATTCTGTGGAATTCAGTTGCTTTATTAGAGCAAAGAGTTCTCCTTTGGGTGGCATAATAGGAGACCGGTTGCTTAGGAACTTAGTCGCTCACATGGTCTAAGGACAGTGCATGTGAAATACTCCAGCATCTTGTTAAAATGCAGAGTCTCATGCAGTGAGTCTGGAGTGGGACCTAAGATTCTGCACGTCCAAAAGGCTCCTGGGCGATCCCTGTGCTGAGGGTCTGCAGACTGTGTTTTCAGCAGCAAAGTTAACACTGAACCCTCAAAGCAACCATAGACCGATGGCCTTAGATCATCCAGGCCCACCGATGTACTAAGCACAATGGGCATTGTAACAGCATCTGCCACCTGTTTGAGGGGCCAGCTAGGGATTCGTGGGCATGGGGAGGGCCTAGGAGTGTAAACATTTACAAATATCCAGAAAGTGATACACACACAAGTGAAAGGAAGAAGGGTGTGGATGCAGGTTAGGACTTCAGCCTACGAATTCTGAAAGGACACAATTCAACCCATCAAACCCAAAAGATGGGGCTTGGGGACAGCCTGGAGTTATTGAATGTTGCAAGCTATAAAAAATTCTGGAAAGGATCTGCCCTGTGTGCACCTGGAGGCTCTGCGGGCACCATTTGCACAATCGAACTCCTTCCTTCTCCACTGCTGCAGCAAAACTAATGAACCACAAGAGCTGACTGGGTGGAGGCAGTAAACAACCTCCAGGCAAACACAATGCCTGAGCCTTGACATTTGAGGTTTAGCTGCAATGTTGTAGGCCAGACAGTTCACAAGCGACAGCCCTGAAGATGCACAGCATGTGAGACCGCAATAACCACGGCCTCGTTTCCATCTGCAGAGACGTGAGGGTTCGTTGGCCCCACCTGCTTTGAGGTTCTTTTCTTCTGTCTCACACCTATTTGACCATCTCTTAAATAGGAACATTTTAAAACCAAATTAAAAATTCCATTTTCTGATACATTGTCTCATTTGAATCCAATTTACTAAACATGTAATATGCTTTTTCCAATCTTATACTAAAATAATAAAGTGGGACTCTATGAGAATGCATTTCTTTCTTCAGCTCAAAGAAAGAACTGAAAACTAACATTTTATTTCAAGGAAACATGGTTAAATATGGATCATTTTATTATTTTTATGTACACACGATACCTCAAAGTCAGATGCCTCAAATCTCAATGTTCAGATAATCTAAATGAAGATGTATAAAAAGAGCTCCTTTCTATTTTTAGCTGTGCCAAAAGGATTTTCTTGTCTCTCAGATATTCTCGTTTTCTTTGGTTATTCCCCTCTTTTCTTCTTCTTTCTCCTGTGTGGTTTTGCTTTATGTTGCTAACGTTCTCCGATTTTCAGATTTCTTTTGAGGTTTCTTACTTTTGCCTTTTCTCTCTATTCTTATGTTCAATTTTCACTTTGTTCCAACAAAACACCCACTAAAATTCAGAGCAGGATGGGTCTTTTCTCTCTCTCTCTCTCTCTCTTTTTTTTTTTTTTTTGGTCTCCTAGTGTACTCTGCCTCGTTGGATTATAAATGTTTATACACCTGTCTACATGTGGTCCATGCAGTGACAGAATTTTAGGACATTAGGAAGTATGGGATCTCTGGTCTGAAGGTGGTTTTAAGACACAGTCGTGCACATGGCATCACCCACTGCTGACCAGAGTCGCTAATCCCAGGGACCACAGCGGCCTGAGTTCTGAACCCTTGCCTTATCTGTACTGTAGCTTTCAGGCTCGTTGGTGCCACTCCAGCTTCATAGCACACAGGATGAGAGAGAACACTTCATCTGCAAGACTCTGGATGATGAAGCCATTTTTCCTCCAGGTGTTTCCAGGCATGTGTTTAAGTGTGTTCCTCATCTGCTCACACAGAGCTTGAAGCAGGCATGCTTCTTTCCTCTTCTCCTTCAGGTACTTCACCACTTTCTGTTTTTCTCTCCTCAGCTGTCTGCAGAGAACAGACTTCTTCACCCTCAGGAATCTCATTGCAGCCCTACATCTCTGCGGCTGGACGTCCCGTTGATCACGGACCAAGGCCAGGCTGTGCTCCACATGTCTTTCCCTTTCTGCTGTTTTCCGGGCCCAAGGAGTTGACTGTGGGTGTCCTGGCTTATCCATGGTGCAGCGGGGGCTGCAGCGACTCTGGTGCTGTGGCTTCACTGTGCCTGTGGGTGGCCGACAAAGCCATCATCTTGAGTGCACAGTGTCACCAATGCATGTGGCAATCAGACAGGACATGACATGGCTATACTGAAGGCCAGCCTCCAGCACTGTGGCTTCATTGTGCCTGTGGGTGGCCAATGAAGCCATCGTCTGAGTGCACAGTGTCACCAGTAGATGTGGCAATCAGACAGGAAATGACATGGCTATACCGAGGGCCAGCCGTGTCTATGCTGCCTTCGGACAATTGGATCAACCCTTGCCAGGGTCCAGACTCAGTCTCTGAAAAGGTCCCCCTTCCTCAATGCTCCTGAGGTTGAAGCACCTACCTGGAGCTCACTGGGCCACTCACATGGGTTTCCGTGGCTGTGCTACACGGGAAGCCAAGTCATAGTCACAAGCCACTTGACTGATTGTGAAAAAAAATGGCTTTCAACAAGACCAGGAATAAGCACAGCACATGTTCTCTGTTTAGACAGCCAAGAGTGGTTAATCCACTTGCCCAGGACAGGCCAGCTGGAGCTGCAGAGGGATGAAACCAGAGCCTGTGCTCCAGGCAGGCACACACATGATCTCTGGGGTAGGGATGGGGGTGACTTGGGGCTGGGAGCCACACACACAGCCTCTAGGGGTCACACACATGACCTCCAAGGAGCTTTCCATGCTGGTCTTGCCCAAATCCCTAAGAGTTATTCCCAGGGTATGGCATGCTGATAACCTGCGAACACATTTTAAAAGCTGATGGTCGTTACTTAGCGGGGTGTCTGGATCTGTTTTGGTCAGAAACAAGAATTAGAAAGGACGAATCTGGAACTCAGAGAAAGTGCTGGAGAACAGTGGTCTCCAGAGTTTTTTGGCAGCAGGTACTGTTTTCACGGAAGACATTTTTCCCACAGCTGGTGGGAGTAGTGGGGATGATTTCAGGATGGAACTGTTCCACCTTGGATCATTGGGCAATAGTTAGATTCTCATAAGGAGCACACAACCTGTATCCCTCTCATGCACAGTTCACAGTAGGGTTCATGCTCCTGTGAGAATCTTTTGCTGCTGCTGATCTGACAGCAGGCAAAGCTCAGGTGGTAATGCTTGCTTGCCCAATGCTCACCTCTTGCTGTGTGGCCTGGTTCCTAACAGGCCCCAGACAATGCTGGTCTGTAGCTGGGGGTTGGGGACTCCTGCTGTAGAATGAGCAGCTGCAACCAGCTCCACGGCTGAGTAGCTGCCATCACCAGCCTGCAGGGCCAGGCTGCCTCACGGGCCCTTCACTCCATTATTGGGTGAGTGAAAAGGACCCGCTCAGGCTGTCTCCTGGGGGAAAGGTCATAAGGTGTGGTGCAGGAGCTGGTGTCTCTGATAGGCTGCACATTCCTTCCATGACTGACGGTCACCATGGGGAATGCTCCACGGGATTTTTAAGTGTGAGACCCCGGAAGTATTTTAGTTTATGAAGAATGTTCATACATGTCATTTCATTCATGGGTGAACTCAAACTCCAAGGACACAGAGGCAGTAAACACCAGGTGGACTCCACATCAGGGCCCAACGAGGGTCCCAAGCCCAGTGCTCTCACGAACCCCCAAGAGCAGGCCTCCTCCCCAGGCTCTGGTAGATGGCACTGGTAGCATACTCCCCACCCCTTCCTTGCCGGGGGCACCCACAGCCTGCCTTCATGCAGCAGAGAGAACCTCATTCAGGTCTTCAACTAGCCAGCTGTTATTTTTATTTCAAATTTAAGCCAATTCTTGTCAAAACCAATAGCATCTTGGTCAATAGAATTATTTGAAATCCTTAAGATACATAACTTTAAGTAGCCTTTGGAATAATGCACTTTAGAGACGTTTTCAATGGCATGTGGCTGGGACAGCAAGGGCATTGCTCTCACTGGAGCATCCTTTCAGGGAGATGATTCGGCAGCTCAGAGCCATTCGGGCAAGCGATTCATTCTCAGCAGACCACAAACATCCCCTAGCCCTTCCTCCATCTGTGTCCCAAGCCTAACAAGCCTGTTCTTCTCCTGGGAAACATTAATCTGACTAACGGCCTCAATCACCATCTCATACCCTTCCTGGGAAGACTGGATCAATAGTAACAAAACCCCAGTCTTCCAGAACCTCCCTCTGACTGACCAACACTCATGTCCTGACATGTGGACTACTTCCTCACGTACCCCCCAACTCTGTTTCTCCTGCCCCCAGTAGATCAGCTCTTGCCTTGGCTGGAGGCAAGTGGACTGTGCAGGGGACCAGGAGGCGCTGACTCCTCTACAGAAACTCCCCGGCAGCACCAACCCGCCTGCTGCCCAGATGCCCCTCACACCCTGCAGGGCCACGCTGCCAAAGGCCATGGCCTCCTGGTGACAGCAGTACTCCTGAAAACATCGTAAATCAACTCCACAGCCTTTCCCAGCATCTTCCCTGGGCAGAAGAGGACAGAGCCCTGCTGTGAACAGTGTGGTCATGGGCCAGGTGTCCAGGAACAAGAGAAATTACCCCCATGCTTGCATTCCACAGAGGGCAGTTTCACTGGCCCTGGGTCTGCTTTCTGTCATGCAGGTGGCACTGGGTTTCAGTTTCTGAAGGGCGTTTTCTTTTTTTCTTACCCCTACCAAACACAATCTATGCAGGGTCAAATTCATAGCATCTGTGGATCCCTCCAGTTGAGGATTGCCTAAGCTCATTCTCAAAACAAACAAACAAACAAACAAAATAAAAACCCATCAAGCAGGCCAAGACTACGAAAACCATTGCTTCGGAGTGTGTCTGCCTCGGTCCCGTCTCCTGGGGGACAGGGGTGTGTAGAGAGCATGGCCACTGAGCCTGGACAGGAGCTGCGGGGTGGGTCTGCAAGCTGTGTGTCAGCAGTTGAGGTGAGGAAGGGTACAGAATGAAGACTGAGTGCCCTGAAACTCACACCATCATTTCAGGTCTTCATACACACCGAACAACCCATGTGATAACTTTTCCAAATTAACTGCAAGGAGTCTTTAAGAGGTTGTGGGGGAACTTTTTACAGGAGCATACATGGAGAATGCTTTGAGGGCATCTTATTTCCCCCATGACTATCAGAATTTTAAACACACAGGTCTCTCAGCAGGCTGCCTCTGCTCTAAAACGCTGAAAATTCTATAAATTCTCAAGGAGCTGTTATGAAGAGATTGTGCCATAGCTCTTTAAAAGTAGTGTACCTTATTCTGAAGGGCTTAAAATGTTGAGAGGGAGAGCTTAATGAGGAAAGAGAGAGGAACAAGAGAGAAAAAGAGAAATTGGCTCCTTTAAGAAGTTTCTGGCAGAAAATCAGCTTTAAAAATAAGTTGCTCAACTCAAGAAAAAAATTATCTGCAGAATGAACAACTGTAAGCGGGGAGAGAGAGAGAGGCAGGGGCTAGGCAGAATTCCAGATGGCTCCTGGGGTCTCCCATTGGTGTGTTGCCCCATGTGATTGCCTCCTCCTGAGTGTGGGAAGAACCTGTGACCCTCCTAATGGGATCTGGTGAGGTGATGGGCTGTCCCTTACGAGATGAGGTTGCAGTATGTCTATATACTGTATAAGGTTTTGTCTTGCTGTGTACACAGGGAGACACTGTCGCAGCCCTTGACGAAGCAAATACCATCTTGTAACCAAGGACAGGGCCATGTGGTGTGGCTGGGAAATGCAGAAGGCCTTGGGCTTCAATCCTACTATCATAAGGAGCCACATTCTGCCAGCAGCCAGCGAGCTTGGAATGGAACCCCAAGCTTCAGATAAGGACATGGCCTGATGGATCCCAACCTTATAAGTCCCTTGGTAGAGGACTCAGGTGAGCCATGCCCAGACTTCTGACTCCTGGAAACCATGAGATAATAGATGGGTAGTTGTGTGTGTGGATGTGTTTAAAAAATAACTATATTTTACACACATACAATTCACCCATTAAAAGTATATAATCCAACATATTATACTGTAATGTATTCACAGGGTTATGAAATCATCAACACTATCTAATTTTAGAACACTTTCACTTCTCTTAAAAGAAACCCAGTCCTCATTAGCTGACTCCATGTTTCGCTTTCTCTCCTGCCCAGCCCTAAGTAACCACAAACCTAGTTTTTGTCACCATAGACTTGTCTATTTTCTACATTTTATGTCAATGGAATCATATAATATGAGGCCTTTCGTGACTACATATTTTCACTTACCATATTGTTTTCAAGGTTCATCCATATTGTAGCACGTATTATGGCTTCATTCCTTTTTTATGGATGAATAATATTACATACGTGAACTGTGTTTAGTATAACGCATTTTATTTATTAATTTATAAGTTGGTGAACATTTGTCTATCTCCTTTGGAGAAATATTTGTTCAAATAATTTGCTCATTTTTAAATTGGGTCATTTATCTTTTTAATATTGAGTTGTAAGAACTCTATATATTCTAAAAACAAGTTCTTTGTTAGATACATGATTTGCAAATACTTTCACCCATTCTTTTCACTTTCTTGATGCATCTTTGGCAGCACAAAAAGTTTTTAGCTTTGATAAAGTTTAATGTATCTGCTTTTATTTCTTTTGTAACCTATGCTTTTGGTTTCATTGTTAACTATTATTGACAGTTAACTATTGTTAATAGTTAAGAAACTATTGCCTCACCCAACATCATGAAGATTTACTGCTATACTTCTAATAGTTTTATAGACTTAGCATTTACATTTAGATAGATGATCCATTTTCAGTTTGCTTTTGTGTATTGTGTGAGGTAGGAGACCAACTTCATTTTTTTTGCTGTTGATATTCATTTTTCCTAGTACCATTTTCTGAAAAGACAATGGTTTCTCCCATTGAATTGTCTTTGTACCCTTGTAAAAGTAAGTTGACTGTAAATGTAAAGATTTATTTTTTAACTCTCAGTTATATTCCATTGATATATATGTTTATCCTTACACCTGTGCCACACAGTCTTGATTACTGCAGCTTTGTAGTAAGTTTTGAAATTAGGGTGTAAGTTCTTCAACTTAGTTTTTTGCTATCAAGATTGTTTAGGCTATTCTGGGTTCCTTGCATTTCTGTACAAATTATGACATCAGCTTGTCAATTTCTGCCAAAAATGTCAACTGGGATTTTGACATAGATTGCATTGAATTTGTAGATGATTTGGGGGAGTATGACAATCTTGCCAATATTAACTCTCATAAACCATGAACATGGAATAGCTTCCCATGTATTTAGATCTACTGTAATTACTTTCAACAATATTTTATAGTTCCAATATAAAAGTTTTGCACTTTTTATTGAATTTATTCCTATATGTCTTATTCTTTTGATGCTACTGAAAATTAAGTTGTTTCTTTTAATTTCTTTTTCAAAATATTCATTGCTAATGTATAGAGATATAATGGACTTTGTACACTGATCTTGTATTCTGAGACCTTGCCGAACTTATTTATTAGCTCTCATGGTGGATTTTTATAGTGGATTCCTTAGGACATTTTTTATATACAATGTTATGCCATCTGTGAATGTAGTTTTGCCTCTTCTCCAAACTGGCTGCTTTTCATTCTATTTTCTTACCTAATTGCCCTAGCTAGAACTTCCAGTACAAGGTTGAAGAGAAGTGATAATAACATTTTTGTCTTGTTCCTGATGTTAGGGGAAAAGCATTCAGTGTTCACTATTAAGTATAATATTAGCTGTGGCTTTTTCATTGATGGCCTTTATCAGGTTGGGGAAGTTCCCTTCTTTTTGTTGTTTGTTGGGTAGTTTTATTATGAAAAGGTTTTGGATTTTGTCAAGTGATTTTTTTCTTGCATCTATTGATGTGGTCACATTTTTTGTTTGTTTTTTATTCCATTACTATATTGCATTACACAAATCGATTTTGAATAGTTAACCCAACTTTGGATTCTTGGAAGAAATCCCACGTGGTCATGGTATAATACTGTTCGTATGTTGCCCAATTCAGTTTGCTTGTGTTTCGTTAAGAAGTTCTACATCTGTATTCATAATGGATACTGCTCTGCAGAATTTTTTCTTTTTGTGTCTTTTTATGGTTTTAGTATTTGGATAATGCTGGCCTTTAATTGGCTGTTTAATATGTCTGTCATTTTACTTTTGTTTTCTGGTGTCCTGCTTTTTTGTTTCTCTTCCTTTGCTTTCTTTGCACGTAGCAAACATTTTATACTGTAACGTTTTAATTTCTTTGATTATTTTTAACTGTTTTTAAAAGTTGTTTTATTAGTTGTTGTTCTGGAGCTTACAATATACATACTAATGTATTATAATATATTTCAGATTAATTCTAAAGTAAATTAATCTGAAATATATTATAAATTATATTTATAATTATAATTTATTAATATAATATTAATTTAATGTTATAATTAAATTAATACTAAACTTAATTACAGTGGGATTTGTATATTGCCTTTCTTTTTTTATACAAGCATTGTTATATATATCATGTCTGTAGATGTTACAAACCCAATAATATATTGCTATAATTTTTACTTTATAAAATTTTATATCTTTTAAAGAAGTTTGGAGAAAAAAGATTAGTAAATATAGTTTTTTAAAAGTTTATTCAACCACCTCATTTTTGTTGTCATTGTCAAATATATTTTATTTCAGGTGTTATAGGCCCCAAAATACACATAGATAGATGAATGATTTTATACAATTGCTTCTCAAATCAGTCAGGAGACAGAAGGAGAAGATATATGACATTTTACTGTCTTTTAAGTTACCCATATAGTTACCTCTACTGGCACACTGTTTTTTCATGTGGATTTAAATTACTATCTGGTGCCTTTCAGCCTAAAGAACTTCCTTTAGTATTTCTTATGAGGTTGGTCTTCAACCAATACATTTTCTCAGTTTTCTTTTTTTTTAATCTGGGCATCTCCTTCTCTCCTAATGGATAGTTTTTGCTGGATATGAGATTCTGGTATGGTAGTTGTTTATCTTTTCTTTCAGCTTATCCCACAACTTTTGGACCACCATTATTTCTGCTGAGAAGTCAGATATTAATTTCGTATATCATGACTCATTTTTCTTTTGCTGCTTGTAAGATTTTCTCTTTCCCTTTGTCTTTCAATATATTTAGTATGATGTGTGTGTCTCAGTGTAGATAACTTTGTGTTTATCATACTTGGAGTTTGTTGAGCTTCCTGGATATATGAGAAAATGTTTTTCATCAAATTTGCCAAGTTTTCAGCCATATTTTTCTTTCAAATAGTTTTTCTGCTCCTTTCTCACTCTCCTCTCCTTCTGGTACTCCCTTTATTTGTGTATTGGTATGTTTAGTGATGCCCTACCTTTTTTATGATTCTGTTCATTTTACTGGGTGTTAGAGCCACCTGCCTCTTACTAATTGCTCCCTACCCACAAACATGTAAACTGTTTTCCTGAACACCCTCAGACATGGATTCTCTACTTTCTGTTCCAAGTAAAGCCAATCCTCTCCAGCAAGCCTGCAGAGCTACCTTGTGGCTTACCTATACCTCTGGACAAAACCCCTGCATCTCTGCACCACAACCAAAGGGCTGGGTCCTGCTTCTCTAAGAGTGAACTTTCCACTTTATAAGTGGGCACTGGTGGGGCTGGGGGTACCTCCTGATCTTCACTGCCTGACCCTCCCAGCATGACTCTTCTATCCTATAAGTAAGCTGGTACAGGGAGTGATTGGGACCCCTGCACAATCGACCTGCCACATCTGGAGCAGAGTTTCTATCGTATGAGTGGGGGTTGGGTAGAGGAAGCAAGTCATAGCCCCTTCAGCTGTGCTGGTCTGAAATAGAGCTTCCGTAACACAGGGCTGGGGGGATAAGAAATGCTACTGCCTGCCCATCCAAGGATGGAACTGTAACCCCAGACGAAGATCTAGGGGACGGGATACCCCTGACTTCTCGGCTGCATACACCCTGGGTAGAGGTTAACAGAGAAGGCCGTAGCTCAAATGCAACAGATTCTCACTGTTCTTACGAGGGATTAGTAGATTTTCTGAAATAAATGTTCTCCATTTGCTGTATGGCCTTAGAACAATTTCCAGAGACTATAAATGATCTTTTAAAATAATATCACCAGGTAAATTGTTTTATTGGAGAGAGGGTTCATGGAGCTCCCTACTCCATCATTCCAGAAGTCTCACTTTCTGTATTTCTTCACAAAGCTCTTTGATGTGTGGTAATTTGTTTCATGGTAATAGGAAACTAAACAAGTGTAATTTGTGTTCTGGTTGCTACACTATTGATGCATTGATTGAGAAGCGATCACCCTCTGCAGAGACGTGCTGTAGGAGAAACACCTCTCCAGAAGAGTCTCCCATGTGTGCCCAGAAGCAGGTGGCCGAGGGTGTGCCTCTCTGGAGACCCCCACCTTTTCTGAGTGAGCACACAGGGACCTGCTCAAAGCACAGGAGCGGCGTGAACCCAGAGTGCTGTAAAGGCCCTCGCTGCTCCCGCCTGGCACCCAGGAGTGTTGAGGAACACCCAACTCCTAAAAAACGGGTACTTGTCACACGACAGGAAAAGTTAGGCATGCAGACACTTTGAAAGGTGAGGGGAACGGAATTCACTTGGCGAAAAGGAAAAATAACTCTCAGCAAAGCAAGAGAGAGTCCTGCTAGCACGTTTTCCACCTCACAGATTGAATCCCAGGTCACCACATAGCAACAGCCAGGCACCTCCCAGCTGCAAACCGCGCGAATTCCCCGTGGCTCCACCTACTTCCCTCAGTGCTCGTGCTGGGCTTCGGTCTGCTGTGAGCATGCTCAGACAAGCCCTGGGCAGGTTCCCTCATCTGCACAAAAGCATCCATGCAAACACTTGTGGGGCTGGTGGGAGATTCTCAGGGGACCCCTTTTTATCTTCCTGGGCATTTCGCTGTCTCAACACCACACCGCACCTCCGGCATGTTTTATGGAAATATAGCTACAGAGATGGTTATATATAGATAGATATTTTTAACTGGAATGCTAATAAAAACTGTCATTTATTTATTTTTAAAATATTGAGCTCTATTCAGTGGATATAGAACTGTTTACATTTTCTTTTTTCTTCCTTTCTTTCTTTCCTTCCTCCTTTCTTCCTTCCTTTCCACTTTTCTTTTTTTCTTTTCTTTTCTTTTGAGAGACAGGGTCTTGCTATGTTGCTCAGGCTACCTCAAACTGCTGGGCTCCAGTGATCCTCCCACCTCAGCCTCCCAACTATAGGCGTGAAGTACCACAGCTGGCTAAAGCCGTCTTTTACAGAGTGCCTATTTTATGTCCTGTCATGTACAGTGCTAGGTGCTTTGGAACAAGCATTTCATTTATCTCTGGAAACAACCCTATGAGGAAGGTATATACCGGGTTGAATTAGTGTCCCCAAAATTCATGTCTGTGCAGACCTGTGACTCTGACCTTACTTGGAAATGGGATCTTTGCAGAAGAAATCAAGTTAAGTTCATGCTGGATTAGGGAATGGGTCCTAACCTGATAACTGGTGTGCTTATAAGAAGAGGGAAATTTGGACACAGGCACATAGAGGACAGGGTTGTGTGAAGATGGTGGCAGAGATTGGGGTGATGATTCACATCGAAAAACCAGGCATACCAAGGCTTGCTAACAAACACCAGAAGCCAGCAAAAAGGCAAGACAGGATTCTCCCCTAGAGCTGTAAAGCAGGACGAGCAGCAGACAAAACCCCTCAGACACCGAGTTAAAGAAGGAAGGGCTTTATTCGGCCGGGAGCTTTGACAAGACTCACATCTCAAAAACCGAGCTCCCCGAGTGAGCAATTCCTGTCCCTTTTAAGGGCTCACGACTCTAAGGGGGTCTGTGTGAGAGGATCGTGATCAATTGAGCAAGCAGGGAGTAAGTGACTGGGGGCTGCATGCACCTGTAATCAGAACGAAACAGAACAGGACAGGGATTTTCGCAATGCTTGTCCAAACAATGTCTGGAATCTATAGATAACATAACCGGTTCGATCGGGGTCAGTCTTTTACTACCAGGCCCAGGGCACGGCTTTATGAAGGAGGAATGTCCTTTGTATGTCCAGGACTGACTGCCTGTGGATTTCATTTTTGCCTTTTAGTTTTTACTTCTTCTTTCTTTGGAGGCAGAAATTGGGCGTAAGACAATACGAGGGGTGGCCTCCTCCCTTAGAGCCTTCAAGCTTGTGGACTCTAGAACTGTAAAAAAATGAACTTCAGTTCTTTTAAGCCACCAGTTTGTGCTGCTTTCTTGCAGCAGCTCTAGAAAACTAATACATGGTATATTTATCCCCTTTTGATACATCAAGACAATTAGGATCCGAAAAATTAAGAAAACTACCAAAGGCCACAGAGTTCCTCACTGAAGAAACACAATTCAAACACAGCAAGGTGGTTCCCAGGGACCCCTGGAACCACAGGCCATACTACCTCCCAGGTTTTGGAAAATTCCACAGGAAATTTTTTTTTTTTTAATATTTCAGCATTTATTTTGAGTAGTTGAACAATAGATTACTTTTATTTTCTTCATCGTAATTTTTGTTGTTCTTAGTTTTTTACAGTGAACACAAAATCTTAGGGTTATACGGTTTATAACCCCAAAAAAATAGCTGTTATTAAAGAACTATGGCTCCAACCAAGGTGGGACCATGGTCCCAGGTACGGGCAGCCACTACACCTGTCCCTTCCATCAGCTCCCTCAGGACAGTTGGGTTGAGCCTAAATCCAAAAAGCAGTAGTGGCTTTCCCTCCTGTGAAAGAACCTCACAGTGCAGCAGAGTCCGGTAACCAAACCACTAGTTGTTCAATCACCCAAGACAGTTTGGAACGGGCCTGGGTGGAATTTCCAAAAGAGTGGAGACCATCCTTCAAGACCCAGATTCTTGAGGAGCATTCTTTTATCAGGGATTGCCCTGCTTCATCTCACACCATCCTGTGACCCAACACCACTGATGTTGTCTGATTCAAAAAGACAGGGAGCACAAGTACAATTATTTCCACCAAAATTGATAAACATTTCTGTTTACCAAATGAGGGCTTTGGAAATGCCACCCAGATGAGAACTTGGACACAGGTCTGTTGGCCTCTTTCCTCCTAATTCCACTGGAGTAACCACTGGAGGCAATAGCAGGCTTAGCTTCTTCTTTTCTGGCCTTTGCTTTCCTAAAATCTGAGTGTATTAAAGAGGTTATCCTAAAAGCCTTTTTTGGCAACAAGAGGAAAGAGAGATTTCTCAGACGCTAAGCAATTAGGTGGAGATAGGGAGAGGGGTGTTT
Source organism: Papio anubis (assembly GCF_008728515.1). Classification (NCBI taxonomy): domain Eukaryota; kingdom Metazoa; phylum Chordata; class Mammalia; order Primates; family Cercopithecidae; genus Papio; species Papio anubis. The sequence goes on along the minus strand of NC_044988.1, from coordinate 8,916,966 downwards.
TGGAGTAGAAACAAAGAACCCAGAGGAGGAGTGAGACCAGATAAGGAATAGAGGGTGAACCCAAGCACTGGGGCTCTCAGCCTTGGCTAAAATTCCTGTATCCCTCTCGGGTCATGGGAGCAGAGAACTTCCAGGTCCCCTGGGCCACTGCCAGCTAAGACAGTGAGGAAGCCTGCAGCCTCCATGATGAATCTCAGTCTAGCAGCCCTTCCTATCACTTGGATGACCCCCGGGGTGTAATCTGGGAGAGCAAGAGATTACAAGACTGCCTGAGATCCAATTCTCCACCATCCTGAAAGCATAAAGATTTAGTCATATTTCAGGAAAAATAAAGAAATAGATATGTCTTGCTTAATGGAGGTTGGGGTCTGAAGCGTGCATCTACTACCTATCAACACACTTATGAGTTTTTCTTGTGATTTAGACTTTTCTTGACTTTAGGAAACCAGGTCTGAAACAAAAGAATTTGTGAGAAAAATCATTTGTATGAATATATGTGTGTGTGTGTATATATAGCAAATGCTATATATATATATCTCTCACTTCTAAATCTGACTACAATTAAATAGACTGATGATGGAATGAAGTTGAAAACTTTGGTATGAATTCATGCTTATTTTACTATAGATAGGGATAGACAGATACTGAAAAAAATGTCAGTGTGTGGACATTCAAGGGTGACTGCACACCCACATGAATATATTCACTGGCTCTGTCTGCCAAGAGGATCTGGAAGCACAACATCCCAGGGCAACAAGTGCATCCAGCACCCAGATCTTATTATCTAAAAACCATTTTCCAATAAAAGGAAACACAATTCCCCAAAGAACTGGATGATTCTAGGACAGTGGCAGAGAAACTACAAAATGAGCCTGGAAAATCTTGCAGTGCTGGCAATTATGAAAGTGCTCACCAAAAAAAGGAACAAAAAATAACAAGTTGGAGGCATTTTGAAAGAGTATAAGGGCCAACCTGAAAAAAAAATCCCAATAGCCAAAATCAGAACAAATTAAACAACACAATAAATAAGGAGAGTGTTTTCTTGTGACCCAGAGAGTTAAATAAATATCTGTGAGTACATACTGGTATAAATGATTGAAAAATAAATAAATAAGGAAATAGACAAATCTTCCTTAATAATTTCTAAATAATTAATGTAGAAAGAATGAATGAATAGAAAATCACCATTAGAACAACACAGTGGTAATTGCTGCAGGCAAAATCCACTGATGGATGCTAAAATTAGTGAGTAAAACTTGAAAAAGAAGCAGGTTATTGGCATGGCCTCAAAGTATCTTCCCCAAAATAATTATTAATTATCATGGTGGTTTTAATATGGATCCACAAATGCTTTGATCCACTTCCAGAAGTGAATCTTACTCCCCCTCCCCTGAGTAGGAGCTGGACTTGGTGACTCTCATCTCATCAATCGTTTAATGAAAGAGAAAAATAGCAGCTTCACGGAGGAGGAATCTGGCAGGCACTTCCTCAACCACGTGGTCCAGGTTTCCATCAACAAGGACATCGTCTGGCATCATGCACCCACGGATGGAAGGTAGTGAGGATGCTTGCCTCTGTCTCGTTCTCCCGCAAATCCATAATCCCAGTATAACCAGGAGAAAACATAAGACAGACTCAAATGCAGGGACACTCTTCCAAATATCTGACCAGTGTTCTTCAAAACCATCAAAGTCACGACAAGAAAAGGTTGAAAATTGCCACAGATTGGAGGGGAGTGAGAAGTCATGACGACTAAGTGCAGGGTGGAAGCCTGGATTGGATTATTGGGCAGAAGGAGGACATTCATAGAAAAAACAGGTCATAGCTAGACAGTCTGTAGTTTAGTTAATAGCGTGGTGCAAATGCTACTTTCTTGTTTTGTTTTGTTTTATTTTGAGACAGGCTGTCTCTCTGTCGCTCAGGCTGGAGTGCAGTGGCACCATCTTGGGTCACTGTAGCCTCTGTCTCCCAGGTTCAAGTGATCCTCCTACCTCAGGCCCCTGAGTAGCTGGGACTACAGGTGCCGACCACCACATCTGACTAATTTTTTATGTTTTGGTGGAGACTGGGTTTTGCCATGTTGCCCAGGCTTTTCTCAAACTCCTGGGCTCAAGTGATCCACCTGCCTCAGCCTCTGAAGGTGCTGAGATTATAAAAGTGAGCCACAACTCCAAGCCACTACTGCTATTTCCTTTTCTTTATTTTATTTTATTTTATTTTATTTATTTTTTTGAGATGGAGTCTCGCTCTGTCACCCAGGCTGGAGTGCAGTGGTGTAATCTCAGTTTACTGCAACCTCTGCCTCCTGAGTTAAAGCAATTCTCTTGCCTCAGCCTCCAGAGTAGCTGGGATTACAGGTGCACGCCACCATGCCCAACTAATTCTTTTACTTTTAGGAGAGGCAGGGTTTTACCACGTTGGCCGGGCTGGTCTTGAACTCCTGACTCAAGTGATCCTTCCGCCATGGCCTCCCAAAGTGTTGGGATTACAGGCGTGAGCCACTGCACCTGTCCACTAATGCTATTTTCTTAGTTTTGACAAATATACTGTGGTTATGCAAGATTTTAACGTTAGTGAACATGATAAATCACTGTACTATCTTTACAACTCATCCATAAATCTAAAATTATCTCAAAATTTAAAAAAATGAATTAGAAGAAGGTGGACCTTCAAATGCTGGAGAATGAGAGGCTAGGGAGGAATAGCCATGAAAAGGCCTGGTAATATACGAAATACTGAAAAAATGTAGGTTCCTCTCCTTTCACAGCCTAAGGCCTCTCCTTTGCTGAGGAAACAGGATGAGAACCCAATTCAATCCAACGTGGTAGCCATTTGGAGGTATTTTTTTTTCCCTAGGAAGGGTTGTGACTATAATTGGAGAGTCATTTTAAGTACGATAAAGAGTTAGAGGTGAAGTTTCAAGTGTCAGAGACCAACTAGAGCAGGGGCCACCTTGCCAAAGTGAAAGGCTCATGCCCTGTGTGGTGACTATGGGTGTGGCTCCACCATTGGATTTAGCAATTCCACCTCCAGGTAGGAATGTCTTCCATGGGGAAAAAAGAATCACAGATACGTGCAAATATTTACATAGGCAGATATTCACTGCTGTGTTGTTTATAATAGTCAGAAATGGAAATCAAGTGATCACCTAAAAATAAAGAGTTAAGTAAATCATAGCTCATCTGCAAAAGACATGCTATGCAGTCATTTCAGAAAGATGCTGAAGTGTGATGGAATATTATTCAGCCTTAAAAAGGCAGGAAATTCTGACATATGCTACAGCATGGGTGAAACCTGAGGACATTAAGCTAAGTGAAATAAGCCAGTCACAAAAAGGCAAATATTGGATGAGTCCACTCATTTCAGACACCTAGACCAGTTCAATACATAGAGATAAAAAGTAGAATGGTGGTTGCCAGGGGCAGAGCAAGACGGGGAATGGGGAGTTACTTAAAGGGTGTAGTTTCAGATTTGAAAGATAAGAAGAGTTCTAGAGATGGATGTTGGTGATAGCTGTATAATATGAATGTGTAACATTTAAAGCAACTGAGCAGTACACTTAAAAATGATTGATGATAAATTTTATGTGTGTTTCACCACAATAAAAAAAAAAAGATGTTCAAGAACACAACATCACACGGAAACATGTAATAATATGTTGTTAAGTGGAAAAAGCAAGCTGCAAAAATTACTTAAAATATGCCATTTTGTAAACACACACACACACACACACACCCTACAGAGAAAAATGTTGGAAAAGGGAAGATGCTAACAAATTCACAAATCTGGGTAGTGGAAACAAAGTGATTGCTATTGCCTTCTTTTTGTTCATCCATATTTTCAAATCTTCCAAGAACTTCCCATTCTTGAAGATGACAGCAAATTTTGTGTTTGCAAGAGTGACATGGAAGGCTCCCTAAGCTATTCTGAGCCTCAGGTTTGAGGGCGTGGATGGAGGAGGCCACCAAGCCCGGGGCTTCCAGGAGTTCTCTTCTTCCTCCCTGACTTCACCTCCTACAGATATTTCTGGAGCTTTTCCCTCCCACTTCCTTAATTTTTTAAAAAAGAATTTAATTTTTTTCACTTTTTTCCCATAGGTTATTGGGGTACAGGTGGTATTTGGTTACATGAATAAGTTCTCTAGTGGTTATTTGTGAGATTTTGGTGTGCTCATTACCTGAGCAGTATACACTGCACCCTATTTGTTGTCTAGCCCTATTTGTTGTCTAGCCCACCTTTGTTGTCTTTTATCCCTCACCTCTCTCCCACCTTTCCCCTCAAGTCTTCAAAGTCCATTCTTACGCCTTTGCTTCCTCATAGCTTAGCTCCCACATACCAGTGAGAACATATGACCTTTGGTTTTCCATTCCTGAATACTTCACTTAGAATAATAGTCTCCAATCTCATCCAGGTAACTGCAAATGCTGTTAATTCATTCCTTTTTTGGCTGAGTATTATTCTATTGTATATATGTACCACAGTTTCTTTCCTCCTTTCTTTCTTTCTTTTTTTTCAGTTGCAAGATTTAACAGAGTGAAAACAGAGCTCCCATAAAATGGGAGGGGACCCAAAGGGGGTTGCTGTTGCCAGCTCGAATGCCTGGGTATATATCCAGATCATTGTCCCTCCTCCTGTGCTCTCAGGTGATAGATGATTGGCTATTTCTTTACCTCTTGTTTTTCCTAATTAACATTTTAGTGAGCTCTCTTTACTACCTGATTGGTTGGGTGTGAGCTAAGTTGCAAGCCCCATGTTTAAAGGTGGATGTGGTCACCTTCCCAGCTAGGCTTAGGGATTCTTAGTCAGCCTAGGAAATCCAGCTAGTCCTGTCTCTCAGCAGCCCCCCTCAACAGTGATGTTGGGGAGGTTGGCTGATGACCGCTCTAACTGCTTCCTGCTGAATTGGGGCATAGTAGGGGTTGTGCAGTTGAGATTTCCTCAGGTGGGGTGCCTTCAATGTCATTAATATCAGAGAATGGACTAGTAGGACAGTCCAGGGGTCCGTGGTAGATCTTAGTCATGGACTGCACCTGGGGCTCCATTTGAAGAACCATTTGTAGTTTTACAGCTTCGATTCTGGAAGAGACAAACTTAACAAGGAGGTTAAAGATACAGGGATTGAAATGTATGGCCTGCAGTGCAGGGGATTATTTCTTTGGCACACTTCACAGGCCTTGACTATCTGCTTGATAGTCTTGAAAAGGCCTGGTCCAGTAAACAATAATTTGGCCATCCGATGGGTGTTATCAATGCCTAAGTGAAAGGTTTGGTGAAGGGTTTTAAGTAATTTCTATTGGTTAGCTGCAGGCAAAAGTATTTTTCCTTCTTCGGTGGCTAGCCATCCTGAGGGGAGGAAACCATGTCCTTGTGAGGTTCCCCATTCTATTTTTCCTGCTGAGTACTGGGGTTTGGTTTCCCAGAGGGGATTACCCCATACTATGGGGTCTTCTATAAGCATTTCTAATGAAGGCTTTTTTGGCTTCAACATCCGCTTGGCAGTTCCCTTCTATTCTTCTTTCGTTTCCTTTCTGATGACCCTGGTAGTGTAAGACTGCCACCTCTTTAGGTTTCCGTACAGCCAATAATAATCTCCTGATGGCTTCCTGATGTTTGATAGGTGTTCCCTCAGAAGTTAGGGATTCCCTTTCTGTCCATATTGCTGCGTGGGCATGGAGGACTAGGTAAGCATACTTAGAGTCTGTATATATATTTACCCTTTTTCCTTCTCCTAAGTCTAGTGTATAATGGCACCTGCTTTTGCTAGAATGTCTCTTTCTAACAAGGGAGTGGGGTTTTCAGGCATAATTAGAAAAGCATGTGAAAAGAGTCAAGTTCCCCAGTCACAACTTAGTGGCTGGGAGAAGTATCTAGTGACTGGCAGTCCTCGGACCCCTCGGATAATGACAGCTCTGGAGGTCAGTTGTCTGAGACAAGAGAGTAAGACTGAGAAGGCCACACCAGCGTCCAGGAGACAGTAAAACTCCTGGCCCTCAATGGTCAAACATACCCCGGGCTCTGTGAAGGTGATGGAATGGGCTGGCGCTTGCCCCGGGCACCCTCAGTCCTGCTGCTGGATGGTCTGGTTAGTGGCTTCTGACTCAAAGGACCTTCATTCCCTGGGGCAGTAGGCCTTCTAGTGATTCCCTTGACATAAGGTGCATGGACGAGGGGATGGCTTATTTCTATTTGGACTATCTTTTTTAAAGTGTCCTTGTAGGCCGCACTGGAAGCAAGCCCTATTAGGCATTAAATTTGCCCAGCTTTTCATGTTCCAGAGCCTCCAAAGTCTGCTTGCCTGAGGGCCATGACTTAAGCAGTGGCCTTTTACTTATCTCGTTTGTCCCGTTCCACCTGTTCCTCCTGATCTCTATTATAAAAAAACTGAGGTTGCCAAGTTCAATCAGGTTTCTAAGTTTTGCTCCGGGCCTAAGGCAGATTTTTGAAAAATTTTTTTTAATGTCTGCAGCTGACTGAGTGATAAACTTATCCTTTAAGATTAGTTGGCCTTCAGTAGAGTCAGGTGACAGGGAGGTGTGCTTTCCCAGTGCCTCCCTTAGTCTCTCCAGAAAGGCAGTAGGATTTTCTTCCTTTCCCTGTGTTATAGTGGACACCATTGAATAATTCATAGTCTTCTTCCTAGTTTTCCTTAGTCCTTCTAGCACGCAAGTTAGTAAATGTCTGCGGCACCAATCTCCATGTTCTGATTCTGCGTCCCAATGAGGGTCTACACTGGGAACTGCCTGCTGACCTGTGAGAATTGTCCTCTTTCCTCTGTTGTCATCCCATCATTAACCTGACTGAGATACCAGAAATCGCCAAACTCTCGGGCTGCAGTTATGGCGGCACTTCTCTCATTTGGGGTTAGTGTCCGATCTACCAGTAACATTGTTATCTCTCCATGTCAGATGAAAAGATTGTCTTAACCCTTGTAAAACATCAATGTAGCCATCAGGGTTATCTGAGAATTTACCTAGGTCTATTTTAATTTGCTTGGTGCAAATAGCTCCCACGTTTGAGCAGAGCAATTATTAGGCAATTCTCATAACTTTGCTTCTGCAAGAGTCTCCCTATAAATTACTGAATACCCAATGTGGTTTTTTTCTTAATCACCTGGGAGGAGCCATCTATCCTCCTGTACTGAAAGGAGTTCCTCCTAGGTCTGGTTGGACCTTTGTATGGTAATTAAGATTTAAATCCCCTGTTAGGATATCTGCTGGGTTAAGGGTGTTTTCAGGGGTTAATGTTAAATCAACTTTTTCTAACAGAATAGCCCCATACTTTAAGATTTGAGTTAGTAAGCTACCTTTTTGCTTTTTTGACTTAGGATAGTTGCGAACAGGTGGGTGTGCTCACAATGAGGTTTTCTCTAAAGGTTATTTTTCTACTTTTAGCAAAGCAGTTGCCACTACCGATTGAATGCATTTGCACAATCTGCGGGTTACTGGGTTAAGGATTTTTGATAGGAAATCCTTATCTGACAACCTTTGATAGGTTGTCAGTGGTCTCAGTCCTTTCAGGCTACGCCCTTGTTTACACTGACAACAAGTTGGTATTGAAGTGTTATAGGGTCACAGAGAAGACCTTCAGTTATCAATTATAGGTTTTAAATTTACCCTGGCTTTTAAAGGAATAGGTCACACTGTTTTTTCTTTATTACTTCTATCTTTCTCTTTCTTTCTTTCTCTCTCTCTCCTTTCTGTCTCTCTCTCTCTCTTCTGTCTCTCTCTCTCCCTTTTCTCTCCTTTCTCTCTCTCTCTTCCTTTTCTCTCTTTCTTTTTCTCCTTTACAAACTTTGGGGCCCTGGCAAGGGTGGTGGGGAGGGGAATGGGTCCCACATAACTGCCCATGTCGAGAGCTGTATGCCTAAATTGGGAGGAACACCAGGGACAAGGCTCCCTGGATTCATAACCTAGGTGCCGAAGGACACAGGGTAGAGCTTCCTTAGATCCCTTTGGAGATACGACCTTCTCTAATACTTGGCAGCGGGAGTGAAAGTCTGAAGCACTAGTATCTAGGAGGCAGGGATGGGAGGAAGTAGATTCAGAGGTAAGGAGAATTCTGGGGCTACCCTTTTAAGGAGGTCATGGTTGGGACCCAGGAGGTATGGGTGAGAAGGAGAGGTAGGGGCGCACCCATGGGCGACTGTTGAGTAGAGACTTCTGGCTACACCAAGATCTCAGCCGGCTAATACCGGGAGTCCGGGATGACAGCTTTCTGCCTCTAGTCGGCCCTCAGCTTTCCCAGGAAAATTGAAAGTGGAAGCTGGTTCCAGGCAGACCAACTTTCCCAACCCATAAGGGTTGGGGGTTGTTAGAAACCCCTTCCCCAGACAGCCTCACACCTGAGTCTTAAGTCTGGCAGCCACACTAATCATTTTTAACCAGCTGACAGGTGCCCAGTATTTTCCTCCAGTTCTAAGAAAGGATAGGATAGAATAGCAAGTGAAAGTGGTCCAATATTACTCACTGCTTTGGAGGTCCCTTCGTGGTCATCAAAATCTTACTGGGGGGGGGGGGTCTTTGTTCTTAGAGCTCCCAAGATGGTAGTGGACTGCTTCCAAGATGGTGGCAAGTCTCTTGTTCTCTGACCTGGGGTTCTTGGCCTCACAGATTCCAAGGAATGGAATCTTGAGACATGCAGTGAGTGTTATAGCACCATTCAGCTCAATTAGGGCAAACCCAGGCACTTAGCCATGCAGGAACAATGGCAAGCCTTTAGTCTGATCAGGACTTGCAATGGGCTCCTCACTGGATCAGGAGCACAGCGGACACTCTGCCGGATCTGGAGGGGTGGAAGTCAGTGGAGGGTCTACGAAGGCGGCAAACAGCAGTGGTGGATGGTGAGCGAAAGCTCAGCTCAAGCTGTAACAAACACAGACCAGAAGAGTGTGCAGTTGCAAGATTTAATAGAGTGAAAACAGAGCTCCCATAAAATGGGAGGGGATCCAAAGGGGGTTGCCCTATATATACCACAGTTTCTTTATCCACTTGTTCATTGATGGGCTTTGGGTTGGTTCCACAATTTTGTTATTGTGAATTGTGCTGCTATAAACACGCATGTGCAAGTATCTTTTTCATATAATGACTTATTTCCCTCTGGGTAGACACCCAGTGGTGGGATTGCTGGATCAAATGGTAGTTGTGCTTTTAGTTCTTTAAGAAATCTCCACACTGTTTTCTATAGTGGCTGCACTAGTTGCCATTCCCATCAGCAGTGTAGAAGTGTTCCCTGATCACCACATTCATGCTAACATCTACTGTTTTTTGATTTTTTGACTATGGCCATTCTTGCAGGAATAAGGTGGTATTGCATTGTGGTTTTGATTTGCATTTCCCTGATCATTAATGATGAGCATTTTTTCATATGTTTGTTGGCCATTTGTATATCTTCCTTTGAGAATTGTCTATCCATGTCCTTAGCCCTCTTTTTGATGGAATTGTTTGTTTTTTCTTATTGATTTGTTTGAGTTCATTGCAGATTCTGATATTAGTCCTTTGTCAGATGTATAGATTGTGAAGATTTTCTCCAATTCTGTGGGTTGTCTGTTCATTCTGCTGACTGTTCCTTTTACCGTGCAAACGCTCTTTAGTTTAATTAGGTCCCAGCTATTGATCTTCGTTTTTATTGCATTAGCTTTTGGGTTCTTGGTCATGAAATCCTTGCCTAAGTCAGTGTCTAGAAGGGTTTCTCCAATGTTGTCTTCCAGAATTTGTATAGTTTCAGGTCTCCACTTCCTTCACTTTTTAACTTACCTTATAAGAATTAATCATTGTACCTCATTGAGCTTCCTTGGCCTCAGGACTTTCATTCAGAAGAAGGGTCATAGTGTGGGATTTAATCCTCAATTGTCCCCACTGCCTAAAACTGTATCCCCAGAAGAAAGAGCCCTCAGTACACAAACAAGATATTCGAACTTCTGTTGACATTATTTCCCATCTCATCTTTTTTTATTCCTGTTTTTTGTAATGATTTGATCATGTACATAATATATGTCAGTCATGTAGTCTAGACATTATAAAAAGATAAATAAATGGTATACAGTGAGAAGGTGTACTCAAAATATTGTTCTGATGGGATGCTGGATCAGAATCCACTAGGGACCACTGGCCAACTGGAAGCTACCCCTGCCACACAAATAAATACTGGAGCCCTCTCCAGTTTGGAGCTCACTGCATATCTCATCCTCTATTCTCTAATCAACTATAATTATTGATCTATCCATATGTTCCCATTTTTCCCATCTAAGGACTATTGCTGATGGTGGTTCTTCTTACTAGAACTTCTTTTCCCACATTTCTTCCCTTCTTAGACCACAAGTTTCTGGAGAGTGATGTCAGCACCTGCTCCATCATGACTGCCTTCAAAATTTTGCAGAGTAAATGGGAAGTGGTTTATAAGATGAGTGATTGAATTTTTGAACAAATTAGATGTTAGTTATTCCCATAAGCAATTAAACCCACCTGATAACTATTGCAGTCAAGGCAGGAAAGTTAAGCATGCAAATCACAAAAATATAGCAAGATAGGAAATATTGGGATGATGGTGAAATGCTTATAGTGTTTTGTTTGAGTCACTGAGAGAAATAAACCAACATATACTTTGGCTACTACGTGTATATTGTGTCGATCAGTCAAAATCAGCTTTCACTATGAACTGCTCTGAGACTGACATGGGTGAGAGCCTCTGCCCTGCCAATACTTGGTCCTGGGGTGGAAGGGGGCTGCTGTGCCTGAACACAGAGGAAGCTGGCACCTGCTCCCCCACAGTGTGGAGTCATGTTGGATCCATCGGAGAGCTTACTGGGGACACAAAGGCACTGAGCATTGGGACAAAAATCTGTCATTAGATTTGATCCTTTATTCTGATATGGGAATCTTTATTTTCTACCAAAACATACTAAACTAAAACAAAATTATGTTTGATGACAGATTGTAGACACAAATAGAAGCCCACCAGACCAAACAAAAATAGTTGATAAATAATAAAATGTTCCCCAAAAAGAACTCTTTGTGTAAACTTTCGATCGTTTGGAGGAGAATAAAACAGGTCAGGGGTCATGCAAAGTTTTACCCATCATAGTCCTCAGGGAGGTTGTGCTTTTTAAAGAAAATGGGGGTGGGGTGTTGACTTAGAGGAAACTTGAAATTGTATAAAACCCTTATTCAAATAGGGGTTGATTGTTCCTTGCAAGTCCAACATAGGTTTCCTGAGAAAGTGCTGGATAAACCACATTGATCTCAGCAAATATTTCCTGTTCCTTTCCTTGTGAGAGCCTCCTGGGCAGCTGCTTGCAGTATTCCTTGAAGGACAGGCCCACCCCATGCTCAGGGGCTCCTTGACCCACACTGGAAAGCAGGGAAGCTTGCACCACCAGGCACTCCCAGCACACACAGGGGACAGGGACACATGGAGCATTTTCCAGGTAAGTTGGGCCCACTTCATGGTCCGGCTTATCTCTACATTGCCTGGGAATCCTGACTTTGCAGGGGTGACCTAAAGAATGAAAACCAACCAACTGAAAGACAAATTCCCTGGGATTCACTGCCTGGACAGGAAGAGCGTAGGTGAGACAAACACCATCCTAATGCCAGCAATCACCTTCCACTCCAGCGGGATGGCTAGTGAGTCTTCTTTTTTTTTCAGAATATAACATTGTGTTCATTTAACACTCATGACTTGTGTAGAAAAATTAATACTTTTGCCTCTTTTGATTTTTAATTATTTTTTATTTATTCTATTTAGTATTTATGGCCATATGACAATATAATTATACACATTTATCATTATTAAATATTGCAGGTATATGAAAATGAATAACAGATAATAAAATAAGCATCCTATCTGCCTGGAACACCACCTCCCCAGCGGAATCTCTCTCTGTGCTCCACAGAGGTCACTTGTGAACACATTGTCTGGTCCCTCATTCCCAACCATTTTTTTCATGCTGCATTTCCCATGAAATTTGCTAGAAGGTTCTGCGTGTTTGCTTTGTATGTCTTTAATGCTTTATAAATTGTGTCATAACACATGCATTCTTCAGCAACTCGCTTTTATCGTTGAGCATTTTGTTTGAGAGACTTATCTACATTATTAGAAGTAAATCTAAGACCTTGTGTTTTTACTCCTTTGAAACTATACTACCATGTATTTATCCAATCTCCTGTTGATGGACATTTGGCTTGTTTCTAACTTTCTGCATTTAAAAATTGCTGCTACGAATCTCTTTGTGTGTGTCTCCTGCTTAGTCATAGACTTTCTCTAGGAAACAGACCTGACAGGAGAGTTGCTGAGACAAAGGGTTCACGTGTTAGGTAAGTTTTTTCAAGTTTGTTTATAACAAAAGATTCCCTGGTTGTATCACAGATGAGAAGGCAAAGATGCATTCACAGCTCCCAAACTCACCGGCCTCTGCAGGAATTTTGGCACATGTTCTCAGGAGGAGATGTGAAAACGCATCATATGAAGATTCAATGACTGTTGGGCTCAGAGATTTGGGGACTTTAACAAATGGTAAAAGTCTTACTTGGTTTCAAACAAAATGAGCACCTAATTTAGGCATGGGTCAGCAGAAGTAAGTGAAGGAGGTAGGAGATGATGGGGATGGCAGGGGAATAGTTTCTCCTGGTCCTGAAATCATTATGAGTAGACATTATGTCCCGTGGGGCCAGAATCCAAACAGGACAAGATGAGCAAAGGTGGCTGTGGGGCTGTTGCCATAAGATATGTGCTCAAGTGTGCCCGTGTGTGTGCCTGGATGTGTGTGTGTGCATGCATGTGCACATGTGTATGTGTCTCTGTGTGTATGGGTATGTGTGCATGTGTGCAGACATGTGCATGTGTATATATGCACATACATGTCCATGGGTGTGTATGCATGTGTGTGCCTGGGTATATGTGCATGTGTGCAGACATGTGCATGGGTGTATGTGTGTCTTTGTGTGCATGAGTATGTGTGCAGGTGTGAAGACTCGTACATGTGGGTATGTGTGTTTGTGTATGTGTTTGCGTGTGTGTATGTGTCCATGTGCATGTGCATGCATGTATGTGCATGCATATACACATGTGTCTCTGTGTGCAAGTGTCTGTGTCTGTGCCCATGGGGTGGGGGAGAGGCAGAGTGTCACTTACTGCATCTCTTCCTATCAAAATTTACCTTCTATTTGGCTGAATAGATTCTTCTATCTACTTTTTCAACATTAAAAAATTTTTAAATTTTTGTAGTATTTTGGGGTGGAGGGGACAGGATCTCACTCTGTCACCCAAATGCAGTGGCACAATAATGGCCCACTGCATCATCAAACTCCTACGCTCAAGCAGTTCTGTCCCCTCAGCCTCCCAAGTGGCTGGGATGACAGGCGCGTGCCACCACACCCTGCTACTTTTTAACATTTTTGGTAGAGATGGGTTCTTACTATGTTGCCTATGCCTTACCTTGCCTCAAGTGGTCCTCCCGCCTCAGCCTCCCAAAGTGCTGGGATTACAGACGTGAGCCACCACACATAACATCTTTCAACATTTTTAAGTTACTTTTTAAGTTACTTCTTAAGTTACTTCTTCTGCTTTGTAATGGGAGAGAGGTGTTAGTTGATTTCCTCTGACGTTGGCTAATGCCTGCCAGTCTCAATTCATCAGAAGATTCGAATGCTCTCAAAGCCATTCCTACAGAGTCAGCCTCCTCTCTCAGGCTGTGATACTGTCTCTTATGGGTGAAGGCTTGGGTGCGGGAAAATTGAATTAGATGAAGAATATTAGCATATCCATAAAATGAAGTTTGCCAGAGAAGAATTCTTGAGTTTCTGGAAAGGAAAACAAGAGAAGTTATAATGGGGTGCTGACACAGTGTTGATGCTGTTCTGAGTGTGTGTGTTCTGCAGTGGAGCTGCGTGCAGAACGCTGAGGGTCCTGACGGCCTGACAGCCGGGAGACATCCCTTCTGGAAACGTGCCAACTCCTCATCCAAGATAGAGCATCACTTCCTGAGGGGCTTTTTCTTCAGTCCCCCTCTTGGTGGCCGGTTATTGTTCAGCATCTGGAATCTGACCCTGGAGACACAGGCGCATTTTATTTTGAGACTCAGCTAATCACCAAGGCCCACACCCGCCTGATAGGGAAAGTGCAAAGGTGGGAGAGACTGTTCCCAGAATAGAAGCGTTTGCTGCTAGTCCTTCCAGAAACGTTGCCAAGTACAGAGCCGAATACAGACTGGATTTCTTCAGTGGCTTCACCTACACTCCACAAATCGCTTGTCACTTCTTTTCCCAGTGCTCATATAAATACACCATGTATTTTATAATGTGTGTATGAATTCCCCAAGAGAAATCTAGTTCAAACTTCATATTCCAAACGTGCCTGGCCAACATTTTGGCACTCTGTGCACTCGAGTGTGCCCATGGTAAAATGCCTACTATTAAGGGATTACTTTGCCTCCTTTCGATTTTATAGATATGCAAACTTGAGTGTGAAGTGTCATATCCAAATTAGTGCCAGCTCATTAGGCCCATAAAAGCTGGGAATCAATCTCATTACTGTGCTTGCCCAGTTCTGAAGAAGCTTCCAGCCACCAACCTGGCGGCTCAACTGGCAACTGAGAATCTTCATGCGTCATCCACACCCAGTGGGGCTGTTTCTACACTCCGGCCTCCACCACAAGGCCCTGCAGTCACACCTTCATCACACTCCAGCAAAACACCCAAATGAAGAGGGTCACAGATCTCTTTGAAACTTTAATGAAAGCAACCGAGAGCAAAGGCTTTTGCTCACAGAAGCATCTGGCAGACTTGCCCTAGAATGGCCAGTGGCATCTTCTCAGCCAAGCTTAGCAGCTGGAGCTGCCCCTTCCTCCCCAGCCAGAGCCGCTCCATGACCTGACTCTGCTCAACAGATGTGCCCTGTTCCCAGAGAGGCTCAGGTTTTCTAGCAAAGTCCTCAGGGCTCCCTGCAGCCCCTGCTTAGGGCTGGGCTGATCCCCTCCTCCACTCACGACTTCATGCACAGCTATAATCCACTAGGCCATGAGAGCTTGTTCACACGTCTTCATTGTTTATGTCTTTCACAATAGCACAGTTGTGAAACAATCCTGTATAAACACATCGCAGACAAAGGCAAACGAGACAAAAACAGTTTCAAAAACTTTCACTTAAATGTGCTCACTGTCATAAGTTTAAAATTATTGAAAACATCATGAATTTAAAGCCCAGGAAAACGAAGACTCTTCTATTACTTTGCCTGCAAGAAGGACACACCAGTGAGATCGTCCAGTGTGAGTCAGAGTGTTTAAGGAGTAGCTCTTTGATCACTTCGATTTTTATCCCCATTGTTTTTAAGAATGGAGAGAAAAGGATTGTGGTAAAAATACGTCACTGTCCACTAGAGGTCAAAATACTGCATTTAAACTCTTCACGGCAGGGATGGATTACGTAGAATACTTTTTGTAAGGTAAACACCATGGCAGAAAATTAATGAGTCATACTAGCTAGGAATGGCAAACATGGCTTGATTAGCTGCAGATAGTGAGAATTTCATTCCTTATGCATTAAGGGTTAGTTTCTTAGAGAGGAGGATCAAACGGAAACCAGTAAACGTCCTTGGGTTGTGAGTTACAGACCTGGCCTCTGGGTGATGAGCTCTGGGCAGATGCAGAATGGCTTTTGACCTGCTTTGTGTTACATAGAAAAATATGTGTTTGGAGGATGGTCAAATCAAGACCTCAGTTTAGTGATTTCACTTCACGGGCACTCTTGGATGGCCATTGCCACATGCTGTGATCCACACATTTTGTGTGTGTGCATGTGTGTGTATATGTGCATGTGCACATGTGATTGTGAATGCATGTACTTATGTGTGTGTACACGTGCATGTCCTTGAGCAGATACATGCATCCAACGCAGTTTAACAATGTCTGCCACCTAACACTTCGCCAGATAGCTGCACAGCTGTGTTGCTCTCATGGTGTCACTGATGTGATGGTTAAGTTTATATGGTGGCTTGACTAGACTATGGTGCCCACATATTTGGTGAAACACCTGCTGTATTTTTAAGAGTTGATTAACATTTCAATCAGTAGACTTTGAGTGAAGCAGGTTCCCTTCTGTAACATGGGTGGATCTCATGCAGTCAGGTGAAGGCTTAGGTGAAAAACTGACCTCTCCCAAGGAGGAGGGAATTCTGCCTCCAGACTGCCTTTGCCTTTGGACTCCAGCTGCAGCATCAAGTCTTCCGCTCTTCCCTGGTCTCCAACCTGCTGGCCTGTCCTGCAGATTTTGGACTTGTCAGGCTTCACGATCGCATGAGCCAGTTCCTTAAAATAAATCAGTATCTCTGTCTACACACACACACACACACACACACATACACACACACGCATCCTATTGGTTTTGCTCCTCTAGAGGACCCTGACTAATACTCAGCACCTTTCTAGGCGTGGAAGTCAAGCAATGTTTTGCCGGCAGTGATGTCTGACCAACTTCATGGTCATCGTGAAGACCATCATGGGAAGGTCATCCCCTTGCTCCCTGGCCTGTGCTATGTACGATGCATGGGGCTTGCTCTCTGGGGTCTGCTAGTGAGAGAAGGAGGCCGAGGGAGCTGAGATGAGGCATTCATCACCCAGCCTTGGAGAAGGAGGTCAGAGAAAGTTTCTGGCAGCACACAAGCCAACTTGGAAAAAGACAGACAGATGGGATGCCTTCTGGTTTCCCTGGAAAATGGGCATCAAAATGATGGTGGAACAAGGCCACCAATTCTGGTGTTGGCGAACATGAGCTGAATTTTCCCTCAGCTGGTCTGTATTGGTGCAAAACGTATTATTCTTTACTGAAGTGGTTCCCATACAGCCGAATCCCCTGGAGGACTTTAAAAAATGCCCTACCCCAGAGGCCCTGACTCAGCAGATCTAGGGTGGGATCCAATAATTTGCAACTCGTAGCTGATGCTATCCCTGCTGATCCTGGGACCACACTTTGAGAGCCACTGTCCTATCAGGATAGATTTTTAAGGACCCATGATCCTCATAGATTGGGGTTGGGTGAACCACCACAGGCCATTGGAAGACCAGAGCATCGGCTTGATAGTACCCAGAACCCAAAACAGGGGCACCCAAAACTCTGGTGCCCACAGTTCCCCGCCACTCTGCACCAGGCTGCTGCACACGTCCCTTCAATGCACCAGCCACTCTGCTCAGGGCAGCTCTCACCTTACCTGGACTTTCTAAGGGATGCCCTTCAGCTGTGTGGGGATTGGCACTCCTAATCCTTGCATTGTTCAAGAGTCAACTACAGTTCATTTGGGCATGTAATTCCAATGCCAGTTCTGAGTGGGCTGTAGAAAACAGGTTATTTACTAACCCGACCAAGAAAAGATCGGGTTGTTAGTGCCAGCCTTTAATGGAAAAGAGCAGGAAGACACAAGCAAGCTCCTTCTCATTTCCCACTGTCTTTACCACCACACCAGGATGGAGTGGGCATGGAGTGCAAAAGAATCCCTCAGCTCTCCCACCAGGGTGAGGTTGCACAATTAAGCATCCACTCCTTTGTCCCCACAAAAAAACGTAAGAAGCTCTTGCTTCTCAGGGCACTGTGCATACACCACCTGGGAATATTAATGTAAAACAGAAATAAAAAGCTACTCCTAAGACCACCAAATGCAAAGTTTGGGAGCCAGAGCCTGAGAACCTGCATTTAACAGCGCCCCATCCACATCAAGCAGACTGAAGTTGCGACCCAGTCCTATTCAGCCTCCTCTTTGCGGGTCTGGTGCCCACAGTTCCCCGCCACTCTGCACCAGGCTGCTGCACACGTCCCTTCAATGCACCAGCCACTCTGCTCAGGGCAGCTCTCACCTTACCTGGACTTTCTAAGGGATGCCCTGTAAGCCCACAGTCCTGAGTCAGTGGGATCAGTGGGCATTGGGAGACAGGGACCTGCCTGCAGAGGACAGAGGTGCCCTGGAGAGTGTGGTGGGGCCCACACAAGAGCAGCCCTTGAGGGTAGATACACCACCCAGTTCCATACTCATAACTAACCATGTTCATCTGGTGAGTCGGGAACAGTGGGACCAAATTGTGTCGCTCAGTGTTCAGCTTCACCACAACATTAGGGACCCACAGTCTGTCATCTGCTAGGCATCAGAGGGAATGAGGGATGTGAGCCCTGCCTCGCGATGTCCCATTCTGACGTCGTGGGATTTCTGGCCTCTGTCGGAACAGGAAACAGGCTTGTGTTGCATTAAGGATGCTGCCTTTGTGGCATGGACTCCTTAGGAAGCAAGGAGAGCAATTTCCCCAGAGGGGGGAAGTTCCAGGTCTGGCCCTCCTTTCTGCCAGGCACAGGAATTGGCCTTTGTGCTTAGGGAAAATGGACACTGGGCCTTGTGCTTGGAGCATCTACTAAACTCATCTGAGAACTAAACTCTGCCCAGAAAGTTGAACGATGGACCTTCTGTGTTAGAGAGTTTGAAAGTGAAAGTGGTCATAGAGTTGAATTTTTGGAGACAAGATTCTGGCTCCCTGGAAGACAGGAATTAAAGCCTGGGTGGTGCACAACCCTCAGGGGCCTTGCCAGGGAAGCTGGGTCCCAGGGCTGTCATCTGAGGAGTTGAGCTCTGAGTGGGGAGGGAGAGTTCCCCTGGTCCATCTCCACCAGGGCAGAGAGCTGGCTGCATGGGAGACTCCAGCTCCTGCAGGTACCAGCCATGGAGAGCCAGATCCTGTGGTCCCTAGGAAGCAGCCACAACAGCTGCAACCTGGCTGAGTTGAGAGGGCTTTTCCCAATGAACAAAAGCCTGGTAGACACATCTTCAGGACTGCAAAAGAGATGCTCTTGAGGTAAAAGCATCCTCCATAGGAAGGGACCACAGCCCCTCAAAGTTAGTGATGACGGCTTCCTGCCAAGTTTGGCCAGTAGTGCCTCAAGCCAACTCTAATTAAATCCAAGCAAAGAAAGAAATGTGGCATTACTTTCAGGCTGTCAGGTAGCACGCCACGTATTCTGGTGATTCAGCTTTCTCAACCACACACAGGAAGACAAGGCTCTCAGAAAGAAATGTGGCATTACTTTCAGGCTGTCAGGTAGCACACCACATATTCTGGTGATTCAGCTTCCTCAACCACACACAGGAAGACAAGGCTCTCAGAAGAAGTCCAAAGGAGAGAATGCTGCAAGGCAGGTGGGCTCGTGATCTGGAGCTGCTGTAACAAATGACCACAGATCAGGGGTCTAAAACAACAGGACTCTATTCTCATGGCTCAGGAAGCCAAAAGTCCAAAATCAAGGAGTCAGCAATGTTGGTTCCTCCTGGAGGCTCAGAGTGGAATCTGTTCCATGCCTCTCTCCTCCACCCCTGGTGCTGCCAGCAACCCTTGGCTTGGAGGCGCCTCGTTCCCATCAGTCCCCGCATTGTCACATGCCTTCTTTCTCTATGTATCTCCTCTTCTCATAAGGACACTGGTCATATTGGATCAGGGTTCACCCTACTCAACTCTAATTAAGCCCGAGAAAAGAAGGAAATATGCCATTACCTCGCACGAGCACCCCACACTTCAGGGATGTTTGGGAAAGATGATGTACTTTGAAACTCCTCCAGAAGCTCTACATCAGTACAACTGGAGGTGACTTTTGCCCCCTGGGGTCATATGGAAACCTCTGGAGACGTTTTTGTTTGTCACAACTGGGAGGAGATGCCTCTACTGGCAACTAAAGGGTCCAGGCCAGGGATGCTGCTCAACCTCCTGTCACACCCAGGACAGCCCCACAGGAGAGAATTCTCCAGCCCAAAATGTCAATAGTGCCACGGATAGAGAACTCCACTCTAGATGATTGTTTAAATCTGGGTGTTTTCTTAATTCAATTAAAAAGATTTCCCAAACATGCTGCCGTTCCCCCGTCTCCATGTTTATAGAAGCTCTAGCCCACCCCAAGCGACACTTCCCTGTTCTAGGCTCTGAAGGCTTGTGTCTTAGCTTGGGTTTTTCCAAACGCAGACACTGAGACAAAGTTTTGTTGCAGTGGTTTATTTGGAAGACGATTCTAGGAAGCACTTCCAGGGGAGAGAGGAAGTGAACCAGGGAAGGGAGGAGAACCAGGGAAGGGTGTGTTGATGAGGTGCTGTGGACATGTGGAGCTCTGGGCTCAGTCCTGCTGAGGACCCCCGTAGGTCACCTTCAGTACTAGCCTCTCAAGGAGCAAGGGAGATGGTTGTCACTGTCAGTTCCTCTTTGATAAAAGCTCATCCTGGGCATTGACTCCCCAGCCCTTCTGGGGCCCAGAGATGCCCTGAGGTTAGAGGCTGGGCCCATTCAGGGGCTATTTGGAGGAGGCCACTGGAGAGGCCAAAGGGGTAAAGGCCGGGAGCGGTCGACAGCAGCCACAGCTGACCTACCCGACCAATGTGAGCTGGAAGCCCCCTGAGCACACCTCTATGCCACAGCATCACATCACACTGCAATGATCACTGCTCTCTCTAAACTCCTTAAAAGCAGTGTTCTTGTCATTAAGCTTTGTGTTCCCAGACCCTGACACCTGCTAAGCCTCAAAAAATACCTATAACCAAGAAACGTATCAGTTACTCCGTTTTCACTGCCCCTTGTGGTTTGCCAACATCATGAGAAACGTATCCATGCAAGGGTCAATTAGCCGGTGCACTCAAAACAGTGTTTGAAAATGCCCTCTGTGCCCAGCATTGATCCAGACAGGAAGACGAGAAGGAAAAGAGCTTGTGTCCTGCCCAAGAGCCTGGGGGTCGACTGCGAAGACTCAGCCCCACAGCTGCCAGCCTGAGAAAGCAGCCAGCCCTGGCCAGAGCAGCGAGTGTTCTCTAGCTCAGTGTCCCCAACTTTTTTGGCACCAGGGACCAATTTTGTGGAAGACAGTTTTTCCACAGAGGGTGCATGGGGTGGGGGGGATTTGCTTTCTGGATGAAACTGCTCCCCCTCAGGTCATCAGGCATTAGATTCTCAGAGGAAGCTCACAACCTAGATCCCTCGCATGTACAGTTCATAATAGGGTTCATCATCCTGTGAGAATCTAATGCTGCTGCTGAGGTGAAGGAGGTGAAGCTCTGGCGGTAATGCTCCCTCATCCACTGCTCACCTCCTGCTATATGGCCCAGTTCCTAACAGGCCATGGATCAGTACCAGTTTGTGGCCCAGGGGTTGGGGAACCCTGCTCTAGCTGAACTCTGCTGCTCTTTGCATAGAAGTCACTAGCAGGAAATAAAAATCACAAGAATTGTAAAGATCTTGAGCCATCACTCCATCTACCTCTGTCTTCCCCCACAGCTGTAACATTTTATTGTGTTTTCAAACATACAGAAAAGCCAAAATAATTCTACAGTGAGCACCAACAGACTCAACCCCAAGATCCTATCATCCAGATTTTACTCTGGTCACCTTCCCACGGGTGTCTCTGCACACGCACCTGCCATCCACCCAGCTACCCCTCCCTCTGTCTTTAGGTTCAACCACAGATGTCAAAGGCAGTGAATGCAGGCAAAGAGACTTGAAAAAAACTGACCTTTTTTGAGAAAACTTCCCTGCAGATCACATGATATGGATGTATAAAGTTATAAATTGCTTAAAACGTTTTCCAGAGCCAACCACAGCCAAGCCATCCTCGTGTCTACCCTCAAAGCCCTTGAAGGTTTGTCCTACCAATGAGAACATTGTAGGCAGCATGGTTCTAGCAGAACCTTGCTTCCTGGCTTTCAGGCTTGTAGAGGTTGGTGGGGAAATGAGGTGCCTCCTGGCTGTGGACTCCTGGCAAAGCCTGCTGTCCCACACATCAGGAGACAGTGCCACAAAAGCTGCACTGAAAACTCACCAGTGTGGACTTTAGCTTCTGGGAATTTACTTGCTTGCTATTTTGGAAGTTCAACTTTTCATTTCTATAGGTATTATTAAACATGTATCACTATTTTGAACACAAGATGAATAAGGCTGTATAAAAATCATGTGCATTTTTGAGCACTTCTTTACTTAGTTTGTGAATTAGCAATTGTTTAGCTAATCAAAGGTGTGAGAGTGAAATGCCTGAAATGCAGTAAAAGACTAAAAAGGAAGGAAATAGTGGAGGACAAATACACAAGACCAACATAACATGTTCACGTGACAAAATTAGATCAACAAATAAATAAAAAGGAAAAGAAATCCATTTAAAACCAGAAAAACATGTATCAAAAGCAAAACAAAACAAAAATGTAAATCAGCAGCAAACTGTCAGTCATGCTAAAGAGCAGAACAAGAGAAATGCATATTAAACTATCAGCGCTGCAAACATAGGAAGGTACCAGGAGAAGAGTAAAGACATTTTATCACTCATCCTTGCAGTCAGCTAGGTGAGACCTCCTCTTCCAGTTTAACAAACAGTAATTCCTATTTGTTTCCATTGTGACAACACAAAACAAAGGCCCCGGGAGGGCTTACTATGAGCGTTGTTGCCAGGGAAAAGTGAGAATCCAAAATCACAGCCCCAAACCTCTCACCTTTTGCACCATCCATGAGGCATCGTGACTGTCTGACACTGTGAGCCCTGCAGGGTGGCCCACCCGCTGCTGGTGTCTGCGGGGAGTCCTGTCCGTAGTTGCTCCACTGATCTGCCACCTGGCACATGATCAGAACAAACTTGTCTCCTGAGAGACCAGTCTATTACAATGCTCAAGAAATACACATTAGGCCACGTGTGGGGGTCACGACTGTAATCCCAGCACTTTGGGAGGCTGAGGTGGGCAGATCACCTGAGGTCAGGAGTTCGAGACCAGCCTGACCAACATGATGAAACCCCACCTCTACTAAAATTACAAAAATGAGCCGCGTGTGGTGGCGGGCACCTGTAATCCCAGCTACTTGGCAGGCTGAGGCATGAGAACCCCTTGAACCCAGGAGGTGGAGGTTGCAGTGAGCTGAGATCACGCCACTGCACTCCAGCCTGGGTGACAAAGCGAGACTCTGTCTAAACAGACAAAGAAAAAAGAAATACACATTAGTCAGTGTTTTCAGCTGTGCCCAAACCAGCAAGCTTATCTTCCACTCCTGAAAACAGTGAAGAGATATGCACTAGGGTCAAAACTCCATCTCACACCCCTGGCCACCTTGGGAAGAGCCCTGCTTCCCCTCACTCTTCCTGGGCCAGGGTTGCTGTCAAGTGCTGTAATCACTTCTGCAGAATCCGACAGTTTTGTAGGTAACCAGAATGCAAGCTGCTAAAGAGCTAATTTTCAGGCTTTCAAGAAGTTTATCCCCGAAACAAAGATTTTCTAATTTCACCAGTTTTACTAACTTGTGCTAATTTACACAGTTTACTATGATTAGAGTCATTTCCTGGCACTTTCTATGCTAGCCTATATAAACAGTTAAATAGGATGGCAGCTCCACTTCCTTCTTAAAGTTTATTATGTAAGAATATTGACCACAGCAAGTAGATCACTTAACATGAATGATTAAATAACTTAGGGATGACACTGAAGATGACTTTTTAAATGAGTGGGAAAGCAAGAGAGGCAGGGTTACCGGAAAAAAAAGATGGGAGTTTCAAAACTATCTGTTTCTCTCTTGCGACATGAAGGGGGCCTAACTCCAAATCAATTCTAAGGTATTTTGGTTTTTCTTCTTATTTAAAAATCTCCAAAAGATGGACATTTCACTACATCACTCTTTTGCTGAACGAATAACTCAGATATGTCTGGAATGCAGGTGAGGCTGAATCAGGGAGAGGCCTTGGCCAGGCGCAGCTGGATGGCAGACAGTAGCCACTCAACTCTTCTTCCCCATGTCAAGGGACACATTGGGGGCAGCTGTGGCTTGGGATGAGCCCTAGGGAGGGCTGGCAGCCAGGGGGCTGCTCCCGTGAGAGAGGCCATGGTAGGCCCTAGGAACATCCCGAGGGTTCCCTAAACGGAATACTTCCCAATGTAAATCCCTCCAATGGCATCCTGCCACATGCAGGATTAAAACCTACACTCCTTATTGGGCTAACAATGACAAAATAATGGCTCCTCAAAGATGTCCACATCCTAAGTCCCAGAAGCCATGAAGATGCTATCTTACATAGCAAAGGTTGCAGATGGAATTAAGGTCACTCATCAGCTGACTTTGAAAAAGGACGATCATCCCAGATTATCCATGTGGGCCCTGGGTCCTCACAGAGTCATTGAAAGGGAAGGGAGAACAGGAGAGATGGCAGCCTGAGAAAGGATTGGGCTGACACGGACATCACTGGTTTGGAGTTGGAGGATGGAGGAAGAGGCCATAAGCCCCAGAATGCAGGAGTCCTCCAGAAACTGGGGAAAGCAAGGAAACAAATGCTGCCCTAGAGCCTCCAGAAACGAATCAGCCCTGCAGACACCTTGGTCTTAGTCCAGTGAAGCCTGTGTCAGACGTTTGATCTACAGAACTGTAAGGTAATACATTTATATTGTTTTAGTCACTAAGTTTGTGGTCATTTGTTACAGCCGCCCTAGGAAGCCAATACAAAGCATGTAGGATCTGATCCTGACCTTAGCTTGAGCCCTTCTCACCCTGGCTTCACATGCTCCAGGCAGACTGATTTTCTCACTCTTCCCCAATATGCCAGGCTGGTTGCTACCTCAGGACCTTTGCACTGGCTGTTCTTTCTCCCTGAACCATTTGGTCATCCCTCATCTTTG
The DNA here is from genome assembly GCF_008728515.1 of Papio anubis. Taxonomy (NCBI): domain Eukaryota; kingdom Metazoa; phylum Chordata; class Mammalia; order Primates; family Cercopithecidae; genus Papio; species Papio anubis. The sequence continues at coordinate 8,892,333 of NC_044988.1, read as the reverse complement.
CATGGCTCAACCTCCTAGCCAATCCATTCATCATAGGTGAGCATATCCTCAGACATGTCTTCTTTGATCTCCCAGCTAAGGTGCCACCCAGACACTGTCCTCCTGCCATGATGATCTGTTCCTCACAGCATTCACAAGCCGGCAGGGTAAGTAGAATGGACGCAGCACCAGCTCAAGGCTCAGTACCTCTCAAGTGCTTTCATCAGCCTCCCTCACCTGGATGTGCTCTTGTTAATTCCATTTTTTATATGGTTGCCATTTTGTCTGTTCCTCCCTGATAGTCTGTAAACCACCTCACTGGCCTTATGTAGGGACTGGTGGAATGGTTTAGATGAGATGAATTTTACTTTCCATACTTTACATAACCATTAATAAATGGTTATGGAATAAATGGATCTTCCTGCTGGAATTAGGTGAAAAGGCAGAATATACTGAGGGTGACTTCTAGCTCTACAGGCGCATGATTCCATGTCATGAGCAGTAATATACTTTAATCTCCCTTTGCTTGTGAAAAAATACCTACCTCGCTTGGGAATCAATGGCTTAAAACAATGTCTCTGCTGAGGCAGGCTGTTGTCCTGCAGGAGTGAGGCAAGGTGTGGAAGAGGGAGGTGGGGAGGGGAGGACTGCTGGTCTCAGAGCTCCAGTTCTGACTTGATATGACTTGGGGAAAAGGCACCTGCCCAGGCACACCACCCCACATGTCACACAGACGTGCGCATGCACAGATATAAACACTGTCACTCCTGGTTACTTTTCTTTCTATCTGCCATCCTTGTTGCCATAGTCACTATTTTCCTCTTTGTACTTTTCCTTTTTACTCTGGTGATTTGAAACTCAAATCTAAGCCTAGTTTCATCGGCTCCCTAACACCTGAGCCTGGTAAAGACCAGAGCCCCTCAGCTCCCAGCTACACTGTAACATTCCAAGTATTCAGCATGGCTGCAAAATGGGCTGAGATAGAACCTCCAGGACAGCGTCCAGGACAATGGATCCCTGGAGGTCCCTGGTGGTCCCCACAGACCTCACTTTCTCAGAAGCAGAAGAGGGGCAGTTAAAATCTCAAAGGTATAGTTTTAGAAACACAATTGTTTTACCTCCCAGAGATGGTTAATGTTGTAACAACCATATTTGAGATTGCTGCCTTGTAATTAGTGCTATAAAACTCATTTAGCAATATTAATTCTTCCAATTCATTAAGACAGATATCTTCCCATTTATGTGTGTCTTCTTCAATTTCTTTCATCAATGTTTTATAGTTTTTAGTTACAGATCTTTCACCTCCTTGGTTAAATTCATTCCAAAGTATTTTTTGTTGCTATTGTAAATGGGATTGTTTTCTTGATTTCTTTTTTGAATAACTTGTTGTTAGCATATAAGAAATGCTACTGATATTTGAAGGTTGATTTTTTTATCCTGCAACTTATTAATTCACAGCTTTTAAGTGGCAACCTTATGGTTTTCTATATGTAAGATCATGTCATCTGTAAACAAAGACAATTTTACTTCTTTATGTTTCTAGTTTGGATGCCTTTTTCCTTGCCTAATTGCTCTGGCTAGGACTACCAGTACTATATTGAATAGAAGTGGTAAGAATGAGCATCCTTGTCTTGTTCCTGATCTTACAAGAGATTCAGTGCAATCCCTATCAAAATTCCAGTAACATTTTTTCACAGAAATAAAAAAAAAATCATAAAACCTATGTGGAACTATAAAACACTTCAAATAGCCAAGGCAATCTGGCGCAAAAAGAATGAAGCTGTAGGCATCATACTACCTGGTTTTAAAATACACTGTAAAGCTGCTGAAGGAGTAAAGAATATGCCACCCCAAAATATGCTGCTCTGGCCTGTTGACCATGAAGAATCAAAGGCACTTTTTAACACAGCAGGTACAAGAAAATCATTCTGACCTTCATTCTGTTTCTGAAAGGCAGGAGACAGAATTTCTGTAGAAAAATGTCCTCCCTATACCACAAGGAAAGTAAAATTCTTCTCATCTAGGACAGGAAGTTGAAGCTGAGGAATTCTGTACAAACAAATCTTGTTAAACTAACCCTTATCTTCCTAGTCACTTCTCTACCCAATTGACTCAGTTTACCACACCTTTGTCTAATTCAGTATATAAGTGTTTGACTCTAACTGCTTCTTTCAGTCTTCATTTCCTTATGAAGTTTCCTCATATACTTGTATGCTTTTCTCCTGTTAATCTGTCTTGTGTCAATTTAATTCTTAGACCTAGCCAAAAATAAAATCCTAAATGGGAAAATGTAAAGTTTTGTCTCCTCTACACTCTCATAATCAAAGCAGCATGGTACCGACCTAAAGACAGACACACAGACCAATGAAACAGAATACAGAGCCCAGAGATAAACCCACACATTGATAGTTGATTGTATTCAACAAAGGTGCCAAGAACACACAGTGGGAAGGAATAGTCTCTTCTATAAATGGTGTTGGGACAACTGGATATTCACATGCAGAGAGATGAAATTGGACCCTTATCTCACAACATGTGCAAAATCAACTGAAAATGGATTAAAGACTGATATGGCTTGGCTCTGTGTTTCCCCACCTAAATATCATCTCAAATTGTAATCCCTATGTGTTGAGGGAGAGACTCTGTGGGAGGTGATTGGATCATGGGGGCTGTTTCCCCCATGCTGTTCTGATGATAGTGAGGGAGTTCTCACAAGAACTGATGGTTTTAAAGTGTGCCTTTTCCTCACTCTCTCTCCCTTTCCTGCCATCATGTAAGATGTGCCTTGCTTCCCCTTCGCCTTTTGCCACGACTGTAAGTTTCCTGAGGCCTCCTCAGCCACGGGGAACTGTGAGTCAATTAAACCTCTTTTCTTCATAAATTACTCAGTCTCTGATAGTATCTTTATAGCAGTGTGAGAACAGACTAATACAGAGATTTAAACACAAGACCTGAAACCATAAAACTACTAGAAGAAACTACAGGGAAAAAGCTTCTTTACATCTGGGTGGCAATGAGTTTTTGGATATGACTCCAAAAGCACAAAGAGGTATCACCTCACACCTATTAGAATGGCTGTGATCAAGCAGACAAGATAGATACCTCACACCAATTAGATGGCTACGATGAAGCAGACAAGGTCAAGATAACAAGTGATCCTTGGGATGTGGAGAATAGTAAGCCCTCGAATACTCTCAATGGGAATGTAAATTAGTGCAACCAGTATGGAAAATAGTCTGGAAGTTCCTCAAAAAATTAAAGCTAGAACTGCCATACGATTCAGCAATTCCAATTCTGAGTGTATATTCAAAGGACATGAAATCAGCACCTCAAAGACATATCTGTTCTTTCATCTTCATTGCAGCTTCATTCACAACAGGCAAGATAAGGAATCAGCTGAAGTGTCCACCGCGAGATGAATGGATAAAGAAATGTGGCACCTACGTAAGATGAAATACTATTTTGCCCCAAAAAAGAAAAACATCTTGTCCTTTTTTACATTAATGAACCTGGAGGGCATTAGGTTAAGTAAAATAAGTCAGGCACAGAAAGGTGAATACTGCATGATTTCACTGACATGTGGAATCTAAAAAAGTTAAACTTATAGAAGTAGAGAGTGGAGCGGAGGTACTAGGGTCTGGGGAGTAAGGAAAATGGGGAGATATTGGTCCAAGGGTACAAAGTTTTAGTTAGGAAGAATAAATTGTGAAGCTTTATTATTCAGCATGGTGGCTATAGTTCATATTAATGTAGTGTATACTTGAAAATTGCTAAGACATTAAATCTTAAATATTCTCACCACAAAAATGTGATAAGCAGATGAGGTGATGGATAGTCATTAGCTTGATTTGATCATTTCACAGTGTATAAACATACCAAAACACCATGTTGTACACCATAAATATATACAATTTTTTTTTTGCCTGTTATTTCTTAATAAAGCTAGGGGCAAAATACATTTTAAAGTTACCACCAATCCTGGATGTTAGAACTTCTCTGCTGAGCTCAGTCACGCCTGACTGGTGAATACTGTCCCCTTCAGTCCCAGAGATGGGGAGGCCCCGGCTTCAACTCAGGCAAATGAGAGGTCCAGCTTCCCCACCAGACTCTCCAAAGCATTTGGCGCTGATGTCTTCTTTTTGTCGGGGGCAGAGTTTTTGCTCTGTTGCCCAGGCTGGAGCGCGGTGGCGCGATCTCAGCTCAATGCAACTTTCACCTCCTGGGTTCAAGTGATTCTCCCGCCTCAGCCTCCTGAGTAGCTGGGATTACAGGTACCCGCCGCCACGCCTGACTAATTTTTGTATTTTTAGTAGAGACAAGGTTTCACCATGTTGGCCAGGCTGGTCTCAAACTGTTGACCTCAGGTGATACACCTGCCTCAGCCTCCCAAAGTGCTAGGATTACAGGTGTGAGCCACCACACCCGGCCAGCACTGATGTCTTTAGTCAAAAGCAGAATCAACCTAAAATTAAAATAAAAACCAAAAAAAAGTACAAGGAAAGAAGCCCAAGGCCCTGTAATAATAATGAGAAATGTTCTACAAAATCAAGTTGGATTATACATATGAGTTTCTGGAATACAGGAGGAAATTGGAGAGGACTTTCATAAATAATGAGTGATATACTGTACCCCTGGCAGCGATCTTGCAGCTGGCAAGATCGAATTAGACCAAAACTCGTTCCCCTTCAGCAGTGGGGGGTAGGGAGCAGAAAGTCTCAGGACATCTTGTGAGGGGCCCCTCCCACGGATTAAATGTAATGGGATAAACATACAAAGTCACCCCGTACTACCTGCAAAGAGCCTCCCATCTCGGCCCGGCTGACTCCGTGTCTCTCTTGGGTAATACACACAAATCCTGCAAGGTGACTTGTGCCATCACTCTCTGCTGTCTGAATTCTGTCAGGTGTGCTGCCTGCAAGGGCAGACTTTCAGGCCTTCCCTGGCATCCTGTCCCAGTTTTCGGCTTAGAGAGCTGGCAGGAGCCTCTGTGTCCTTAGAGGACCTATATTGCTAATCACTGTGAAGTGTTGAGTGACTTTAGGAAGGCTTCTTTTCTTTTGTATTCCCCTCCCCCGTCCCCTTCCCTTTTCTTCTTCTTCTTCTTCTTCTTCTCTTTCTTCTTTCTTTTCTTCTTTCTTCTTTCTTCTTTCTTCTTCTTCTTTAAGACAGAGTCTTACTCTGTTGCCCAGGTTGGAGGCTGGAGTGCAGTGGTGTGATCTTGACTCACTGCAACCTCTGCCTCTCGGGTTCAAGTGATTCTCCTGCCTCAGCCTCCTGAGTAGCTGGGACTACAGGTGCACTCCACCAGGCCTGGCTAATTTTTTTTTTTTTTTTTTTTTTTTACTAAAGACGGGGTTTCACCATGTTGGCCAGGCTGGTCTCAAACTCCTGACCTCAGGTGATCCACCCACTTCGGCCTCCCAAAGCACTGGGATTATAGACGTGAGCCACTGTGCCTAGCCTGTTTTCTCTTACTCTCTTTCCTTTCTTTCTTTTCTCTCTTTTCTCTTTCTTTCCTTCTGCTTTAAGGTCTCACTATATTGCTCAGGCTGGTCTTGAATTCCTGAGATTAAGGAACCCTCCTGCCTCAGCTTCCCAAGTAGGTGGGATTACAGGCACACATCACCACACCCAGCCAGGAAGGTTTCTTCATTGTTCCGGATTTTTACCTTGAGGAACGCTCTTCACAGTCTACCTTCTGCAAAGGGCTTTAGGAGAGAATGCTACTCAGAAATCCTTCCAGTGCAGAATACATCTCAGAGAGAGCAGGCACTAAAGGGAGGAGAGAGAACCTCATAAACAAATTCACAGATTAACCTGAATGTCAACCTTTCATTTAACCCTATGCCAAAGCCAAACATCGCTGCTTCAAGAGTCATCATTGAAAAGTATCCAAAATGAGGCCCACCCTGGTTTCCGGATGGAATTTATTCCCATGGTGTTTGCTTCTCCTGATTGCATTGTCCTCACCTATCATTTCAAAGTACCTTCAAATTTAATTTTCTTTTAAAGGGACGTGTATTCATAGTGTCAGGAGACAGTCCGAGCATTCCTTTGTTATAATTTGTAACGTTAATATGGCATTGTACCAGCCAGCTGGGCAGAGACCTGTCCTCTCTGTGGGTCCCAGCTCCGGGTCCTGGGGCAGGACACTGGCCTTGCCCATTGCCCCACACTTTCATGGCTGGCCATCTTTCCAGAGAGGAGCCCCCTCCTGGAAGTATGACCAACTAGTCACCATAGCTGGCCACATCCTGCCCTGATCAAGGCCATCCTAGCAAGTCTTTGACCTCAGTTCCTGGTATCCCATCCAGTGTGGGAGCTGAACTGCCTTCCCTCTGCCCCAAGGTGGGTTTTGTTTGGGGCCAGGATTCTACCTGCACCTTCCTGGGAGCCATCTACAGTGCCGTTATCAGCTCTCACACAGTCAGGCTACCCTGTGGCAGATTCCCCACCTCTCAACTGGCCAAAATGCTTCACCATCACCTTGGATCTCATGGTTCATGGTTATGTCCTTCCTGTAACTCACCTCAGTTTGTGTTTCACCCTGATTAGGACAGCTGAGTCCTGGTGCATCACATTCCTGCCAATGCATGTGGTTCCTCTAGGGCCAGCCCCTGCTCTGGGCACTCAGTCCCAAATCCTGCAGCAAGTTGACCTCTGCCCATGCCATCGCCCTCTGCTACTACTGCACCCCAGGGTGTGGTCTGGCCATGTTTTATCTTTGTTCTTCCTGGGTCACATGCCCTCAAGGCTGCTCAGAGTCCTGTACTAGGGGGCTTCCTCCAGGGCTTCTGGCCACCAGCTGTCATTTCCAGCCATCCCCAGGATCCTGTTCAGTGAAATCTTCTTTGGATGTTTGTGTTAAAGATGTAGCTGTAAACACAAATTGTCAGGTTGGGCCAGGTGGCTCATGCCTGTAATCCCAGCACTTTGGGAGGCCAAGACAGGCAGATCACCTGAGGTCAGGAGTTTGAGACCAGCCTGTCCAACATGGTGAAACCCTGACTCTACTAAAAATACAAAAATTAGCCAGGCACAGTGGCAGTTTCCTGTAGTCCCAGCTACTAGGGAGGCTGAGGGAGAAGAATCACTTGAACCCGGGAGGTGGTGGTTGCAGTGAGCAGAGATCAGGCCACTGCACTCCAACCTGGGTGACAGAGTGAGACCCTGTCTCAAAAAACAAACAAATAAACAAAACAGCAAATTGTCCTCTGCAGTCACAGGAGCACCGAGGGGCCCTTGTTGCCACCACTTTCAGGTAAGAAGCAGAACCCCAGGACGCAGTGGGCTGTTGTGTGGTCTCCCTGATGTCCTGGAATGTCCCAGCCAATGTGACAGTTTTTCTATCCAGTGCATCCTCCCTGACCAGCCAGCTCTTCCCTCCCCAACTCTTGCCCTGCAGGGACTCTGAAAGCTTGTTCCATTTACAGTTTACATTCACTATATTTCATAGAGTAAAAGGTGCTTCTCAAACATAAGTTTATGTTGTTCGCCTTCAGCTCCCCCTGTATTCTCTCAGCATGTCTTTGGCGTGGAGAAGCAGGAAACTAAACATGGGAAGTGTTTTGACTTCCAAAGGAGCCCATAGTGAAGGCTCTGTTTATTTGCTTTGAAAATGATAATCATCAGTCCACACGCCTACAAAGAATCATGGGCAGGAAAAAAATAATAGTTATAAATACAGCTGGATTTTAATAAAATAAGCAAAACAATTCCCACAATCTTTACTCAGCAAGCAAAATTTTTAGGACTGAAATAGACAGATGTATGCACCTATGTATGAAGCTTATGGGCCTAAGTAAATTGGTATATATATTGATTTGAGAGGACTATGTTGAATTTACAAGCATGCACTCATGCATACCTGTGTCATATGCGTGTGTTGAATGCATGTATATATGCTGTTGTCTATTCAGTTTGGGATGTCCATTGGACATGTAGAGTCTGGAGTTCAGGGAGGACTGAGGCTGGGGGTCTCCAGGTAGCATTTGGCAGGACATAGGTGGGGTTTAAAGCCCAGGGATGAAAGTGGAGGACAGAAAAGTGGAGGCTGAGCAGGGGCTGCACGGGTTGAGTAGCCAGATGAGGGAGGGATCCAGCCAAGGAGTCTGGAAGGAGGTGCAGTAAGGCAGGGCAGGTAAGGGAGGGCCACTACATACATGAAGAGTATTTCCAGAAGCAGGATGTGGCCACCTGTGTTAAACCCTCTGACAGGTCAGACAGTCTGGTAGGATGGTGGGAACCAAAGCCTGACCCCAGCGGGTCCCAGAGAGAATGGAGGAGAAGCAGCAGGGGTTTCGGCAGCATCTACTGTCCACAGACAGACGGAGGGCCATCCCCCGCATGCTGAGCACTGACAGGACCCAGCCAGGAGAAAGGAGCCGGCGACCATGCCTCAGAGCAGGGGACATACAGCAGCCAGGCCACTGACCAGGAGTGACAGATGGCTCAGGAGCCCACGGTGAGCCTGGCCAAGGAAGCTTTGGGAGTTTCTCCACTTCAGCAGGGAGGAAGGCGCCATCTGGGACAGAGCCAGTGGTTGGTGGACAAGATGTGGGAGCCTGTAACTGGTCCCTTTTGTTATCCCCTATTCTCCCAGTGAAAAAGGAGCCAGGTTCTCAGCTGCAAGTGATGAGAAGGGCGAGGGCAGAGGACATTCGAGTACGAAGGAGAGGCGAAGTGATTGCGTCTGCGCAGGATGAACAAAGAGATCAGGGAAGGTCGTCACCTCTCAGGGCTGTGCTGACTCGGGAGTGTAACGTGAGACTAGTTAGCAAGAATTCCGCAGTTCCTCCACCTGCATTGGGCTGCTTGGAGGCAGGAATGAAGTAAGCACAGAGTTTGATTAAACGAAGCTCAAATATTTGCCAAGGACCCCACAGGTGACAGGAGAAGGGAGGGTGAAAGTTGTAGCAGGGACAGGAAATGGGGGTTTATAATAATGCACGAAGGACTCTTACCTGGGGGGATGGCAGGTGAGGATGTGCGGGGAGGTGGATGGCAGCATGTGGGTGGGATGAATGAATTGAAAGACGACACTGCCCGGGCCTGCACCCAGAGGTGCTGGCTAATGGATGCGGAGTGGCCCGAGTGTAGTATATGCAGGAGGGTTTCAAGATGCAGTTCTGTTGAGAGTTGCAGAGGCCACGCAGGAGAGTGAGGGTAGAGTGGAAGGTTCTGGATCCACAGGGTCCAGACATGAATGTCAGGCAAGGACCATGATTCACAACTATGCAGGTAGATGGAGATGCAGGCTCAGGTGAGCTAAATCCGGTGGGTGAGCCTGGAGCAGATGCTCAGCCCTGCTTGCCTGGGGAAAAATTAACAGATGTCCATGCAACCCACCCTCCCCCACACCCTCAGGCACACTGGTTCCACTGGTCTGGGCTGTGCCCTGGACCTGGGAGTGAATAGCTCCCCAGGTGTTTCTGCACACAGGCTGAGAACAGCTCCAGCTCAGAGCTTGTTCTGCCTCAGTGTTCCCAGGAAACTCCTGTGGGGTCTCCTTAAAATGCAGATTCTGGTGCAGGAGGTCCAGGTGGGCGGGGCTGGGGACTCTGCCTTTCTTAGGAGCTCCCAGTGCTCTCTGCTGTGGGTACTTTGAGGAGCAAGGCCTTAGAAAGAGTGTTATTTTTTGTTTTTTAATTTCAAGCTCTCATTTATTAGTGTACCTCTCAATCTTTTTTAAAAAAATGGAAAAGAAAAAAAATAAAGCTGCTCCCAAAATGTCTTATAGCATTCTTTTTGTTGTTGTTTGTTTGTTTTGAGACAGTCTCGCTTTGTCACCCAGGCTGGAATGCAATGGCGCGATCTCAGCTCTCTGCAACTTCTGCCTCCCAGGTTCAATTAATTCTCCTGCCTCAGCCTCCCTCGTAGCTGGGATTACAGGCACTTGCCATCCCGCCCAGCTAATTTTTGTATTTTTTGTAGAGACAGGGTTTCACCATGTTGGCCAGGCTGGTCTTGAACTCCTGACCTCAAGCGATTTGCCCACCTCGGCCTCCCACAGTGCTGGGATTACAGGTGTGAGCCACCACGCTCTGCCTTTTACCGTTCTTTAAAAAAGGAAAGTGTTTCTTTTAACTTTACAACCACCCCCATCCCAATTTCAAAACACATCATTTAATTGTCTTGTTCACCGACATTTCCAAGATGAGATTTTATATTTTGCTCCCATAACTTCTGGTTATCACAAAACCCAAACTCCTTTATTGAAGGAGTTTGGTCCAGCTGATGTTGGTATATCCGTCCCAGAATTCTTCATCCTCATCTTTGCTTCTGGAAGCATTTCCCCCGGTTCACTCCCTGACCCGAGTGTGATGGCCATGGCTGATGCCTTCTTTGTCCTCTGACTACCTACGGCAAATCCAGTGTGGAGATCTTTGTAGACTCCGTGGGGAGGTCTGCAGCTCCTTCAGCTGACCTTTCTCAGGGCTGCGACTGGAGCTTTCCCCTCCATTACTAGAAGAAACGGTCTTCGTTTTCACAGGTTTTTCTGCTTCCTCTTCCGGTCCTCTGGCGGCTCCAGCTCGCTGCGACTTCCCGGGCTTCTCCGCTCTCGCCCTCCCCTCCGCCATTTTCCCCACCGTGGCCTCCCCTTCTGTGTTCTTGACAAAGCTTGTTTCTGCCTGACTGCCTATGCCGGCGCACACAAATAGACCTCCAAGTATGCTTGCCGTTGATGGATAATATAATGTTTGTAGAAAGCCAGCTAACAATCTACAGTTTCTAAAACATCCCCCAGAGTAAGCGCGGTGTTGTCCCCCCACCACAGTCTGCCTCCGTCCCCGGCGCAGGGCTCCGGGCGCCCAGAGGGTGGCGTTTCTTGCAGCCTCAGCGGTCGGCCCAGGCCAGGCCTCCCCGCCTCTGCCTTCCTTCCCTGTGAAGGCTGCGGAGGAAGCACCTCCTCACGGTGGGCACGCCGGGGCCCCAGGGAGAGGCTGCCTGGTCACACCAGAGTGAAGTAACTGACCAAACTCAGCAGGGAAGGGCAACAGGAAACCCAGAACCAACCTGTGCCTGCCATTCCCGGCTCCGCGGCTCTCACACAGCTCCTCCGCCTCGGAGCCCCTGAGGTCAGCTTCTGGGGCATTAGTTTGCTTTGGGAGAAGCTATGGTGGGGACCAGGCTTCCGTGTCGAGGTTGCTAAGAGCCAGAGGTAGCAGCAACAGCTTTTCCCCGCAGCGTCTCTCTGGATGTCGCTGGTGGTTTTAGGGCTGCTTAATTCCTGGCTAGGTAGAGACCAGGCTGGGTCTCTGTTCCACCTAATTATATTAGGTGGGAGCCACCTAATATAATTTACTAAGACCCATCCAGCTTTTTCTTTTTTTTAAAGTGGGTTTTGTTGTCTGCAACCAAGAACTCTGACCAATGTTTCATCCTTCAGGTTCTGAGACATCACTACACTGGGGAGATACCAGCACATACCTCAGTGCCAGGGCCCAACGGCATGAAGCATTTGCACCCAGCATTGCACATGCAGCATTTACACCCTGCATCATACATGTAGCATTCACACTCGGCATTATACATGCATCGCCTACTCCCAGGGTATGATACACCCTGCAGCATGCATGTTTCACTCACATCCTGTATCACACACGCAGCATATATACTCTGCATCATGCATGTATCATTTTCACACCGCACTGCACATGCAGCATTTGCACACTTTATTGTACATGTTAATTAGGCTGTCTGCCTCCCACATGTTTTTGACAACAGAACCTGCTCTTTTCATGGCTGTAGCCCCCTAGAGCTCAGGCTTATGCCTGCCACATGTTTGATGCTTAGTGGGGCCACCTGCCTTTTTCGCCAGCCAAGCATCCTTTCTTTACATTTCCCTTGCCCTATGTGGAGCCCAATATGTTTGGTTTGACTGGGGTGTAACTAAAAATAACCTATTAACTGCATTGTCCTACAGGTTTCCAGGCCCACCCCACTGCCTCAGACCCCAAGTCTGTGTTAGGTCTAAGGATCTAGATCAGTAACTTGGACAGTCTAGACACAGGTGATCCCAGGACCACACTACGAACCAGGCAGATCCTGGTCTTCAACCTTGATCACAAACCTAATTACCTGGGGATCAAAACCACAAAGCCTGAAATTCGTGTTCAGTTGGGCTGGTGTGGTGAAAGTGCTGCTTTAAGTTCCTCTGGATTTAAATGTGCACCATGCTTGTGAACCACTGTGCAGCCTCCAGAGGTCTCACTGCTCCCCGCAGCCCCTCCTTAGCCCCCTGCCCCAGGGTAGTCTCCAAAACCAGCAGTCAGCCTCCAGCCTCTCTTCTCAGCCTCCTCAGACACCTATAGGTTCTGTTTGGCCTTTTCTTGGGCCATGGGCGCTTGGAAAATGAGGACGCTGCAACGGCATCAATGTAGGGACACTAATCCAATATATGCAGAAGTGGAGGTGATCGGGCTTATCCAACAAGTTCCCTGAGCCTGTCTAGGAACCTTAACCACCAGCTGTAAAGAAAATGTCCACTTGGGATCTTCCCGCCTGCTCCTTCTAGGTGCCACTCCTCAGGGTGAGCAGAGTCTCATCCAGCCACCTCAGGAAGCTAAGGTCCCCAGCTCCCTGATTCCATGGGGTCTGGCGCTCCAGCCTCATCATTGCAGCCTTGCTTGTCTAATGTCCCCGGGCCAGGACATCCACCAGCTGTGAAGCCTGCAAAAAGGCCGGGATACCTCCAGGAGCCAGGCGGGGATCCTCAGCATCTCTCCCTTCCCACTGCCGGCTCCTGCAACGCAGACACACACTCACACGTTCACGTGCCACACACACAGTCACACACACCACACAAACACATACAGACTACACAACACACACTCACATACATCACACACAAACACATGCACAAAACACACAACACACAAACTACACAATGCACACCAAAGCCCCCACACACAGACTACACAACACAGAACCCACACTTACATACACCACACACAAACACATGCACACAACACACAACACACACTATACAAACTACATAATGCACCACACACACACAAACACACACACAGACTACACAGCACACACACAACAAACACATGCAGACTACACAACACACAAAACACACATCACACATATGCAGACTACACAACACACAACACATACATGCACCACAAACACATGCACAAACCACACCCCACAACCACCCAACAACCTACACAACACACACACCACACACAAACACAGATGATGCAACACACGCCACACACAAATACACACAGGCTACACAACATATACACATACACCACATGCAAACACATGCACACAACACACCATACACAACTCACCAACACATGCAGATTACACAACACACACACCATACAAACACATGCAAACTACACAAAACACACAAAATACACACTACACATACACAGACTACACAACACACAACACATACGTGCATACCACACACAAACACATGCACACACCACACCTCATAACCACCCAACAACCTACACAACACTACAATGCACAATGCACACCACACACAAACACACACAGATGACACAAACACACCACACACACAGACAACACAACACACACCACATATACAGACTACACAACACACCCATACACCACACACAAACACATGCACACAACACACCACATACAATGCACAAACACGTACAGATTACACAACACACAACACACACCACACAAACATATGCAGACTACACAACACACACTACACAATACACATATCACACACAAACACATGCAGACTACACAGCACACAACACACAAAACACAAATATGTGCAGTCTATACCATAGACACACCACACAAACACATGCACACAATACAATACACACACCATATACACTACATACCACATGCACCACACAGCACACAAGCACATGCACACAACACAGTACACACACGATATACACTACATACCAAATACACACACCACACACCACACAAGCACATGCACACAAACGCCACACAACACACTCATGCACCAGACAATACTACACTATACATACACACCACACACACTATATCCCACACGCATACCACATACACACACTACATAAGCACACACTACAAAAACCACACACACACCACACACACCATAGAAACACACACACACTACACTACACACAAAACACACACTACACAACACATACTTATATTCATACACGCACCACACACAGGCATACACACTACACACCACACACACATATCACACACACTACACACCGCACAAGACACACATTTTACACACATTCTTACATGCCCACACACTCACTTACACATGCACAAACATGCACATATAAATACAGAGAGAGACACACACGTGTATGCAGTCTCACACACACACAGAGATGGCAATGCTCAGAGAGCTGGAGCACTCCAGGCTGGCTCCATTTCCCAGCACCCCTGAGCTAGGGGCTGGGGGCTGTGCCACACGCGTGCACGCGCCTGTGTGTGTGTGTGTGTGTCCTGCAAGCTGGAGGGCGAGCCCCTCCTCTGTCAGGAGGCCTTTGCCCCACCCTGCGGGCTTGCAGTCTTGCTGCTCCTCCTTGAGAGCAGCTGTCCTACTTGTCACCACTTCTGTCTTCTGTTCTTCGCTCGCTCCTAGATTACAGGCTTTTTGAGGACAGATATTTGGTCCCATTCGTCACTGTGCTCCCACTGCCAGTTCTGGGCCTGGCATGGCAACATTAGTTAATGGATTAAATACATAAATCAATGAATGATAAATGGGAGGTACAGAGAGAGGGAGGGAGAGCAGAAAGTACTTAGATGCCCAAACCCTGTGTTCTAGTTTCTTTCTATGGGGCACTGGAATTTACTCTCTATATGACAGAGTGCATGGCAGAAAGAACACTGATGAATGTAGCAAGTTTATGTTGAAAATTTCATTAAAAGTAACAAGAATATAAATAGATGTTGCTTGAATAATGAGTGGATCTAATCTCCCACTTTGTGGGCGCTCACAGCATGGCTACTGTCCTGAAAATTGAGGTGAGCATAATATAATATCAGCAGCAATATTTTAAAATTCTAGGTTAACACAGAAAACACCTTGCTTTCTTGACATCTGAATCAAATAAGATTGATAGTGGGAAAAAAAAAACAGCATTTTCATCTTAAATTTTCTTCCAACATAGTAGAAAATGGATTGAAAATACCAGTAACTGCCGGGCGCAGTGGCTCATGCCTGTAATCCCAGTGCTTTGGGAGGCTGAGGCGGGCGGGTGGATCACCTGAGGTCAGGAGTTCAAGACCAGCGTGACCAACATGGTGAAACCCTGTCTCTACTAAAAATACAAAAATTAGCTGGGTGTGGTGGTGGGCACCCGTAATCCCAGCTACTTGGGAGGCTGAGGCAGGAGAATCACTTGAACCCGGGAGGCAGAGGTTGCAGTGAGCCGAGATTGCGCCACTGCACTCCAACCTGGGCAACAGAGTGAGACTCCATCTCAAAAAAAAAGAAAAGAAAAGAAAAGAAAAGAGAAAATACTAGTAACCAAAGTGGTAATTGGCATAAAACATTCCAGATACATTGTGAGATCCCCAAGGCATCAGAAACAACTGATCAGCAAGGAGTCCGATGGAGGTAAACAGGGCAACCACTTCAAATCAGCCTGTCCTGCCTACAGAAAACTGCCTTGTAACATTCTGAGACCCTTGCTGCACACACATACACACACACAAACACAAACACACACACATACAGTCTCTTTCTCCACCCTTTTCTCAGGGTCCTCTTGAGCTTCAGGACCACGGAGTTGCTGAGCCTACATTTCTACTGTCTCGAGGTTTTGGAATCTGTCCAAAGTGGCTGTCTATTCTCCAGGGCCCTGGTCCCTCCTGCCTGCTTATATTAAGCAACCAACTGTCAACCATTTTAATTTGGTGAATAAAAATCTCTTGACCCTGGAAGACTGTAAATTAGATGAAACCTGGTTCTTTCTCTGCACTGTGGCTCTGCTGGGCACATCTGGCCACCTCCGCAGCTCCAGCCCCAACCAGGAGGGTCATCAAGCTGATACTCATCAAGCTGAGACCAGGTAAGCAGGCAGGTCTGGATGCAGGACTCCCCAGGAGATCTTCTGGGGCTCCTGAATGCCAGGTCCTGGCGTGGAGGTGGTTGTGGCATGCCAGGGTGAGACTGAAAATAGTTAAATTTAAAAAAAGATAAATCCTCCCCTCCCCTAGAAAGGTCAGGAAATGTCATCATGTAAAAGCAGGCAGCAGCGAATAAAAACTATGTTTCTACCATGTGGGAGGACAGAAACGACCCTCTGCACCATGCCTTGAAACTGGCTTGAATGAAGGAAAAATCTCACAGTTGTGTTACTCAAGTGTAACAGAGATCCAAGCCCTCTGGAGAGTGGGGAGCAAGGTCTGAAGGCAGATGCAGAATCCAATTTGGGGTGAGGGAAGGAGAATTAGGGGAGATTTACCTCTTCAATGGCCAGGAGGTAATATGGAGCAAATCAGACATATCACGGAAGGCTTCCTGGAGGAAGGGCCACTTGCCTGGAACATGTGTGGGATTTCGTGTGGTAAGCAAGGAAGCAAACACTCAAGGAGGGAGGACAGCAAAAGCCCTGTGGCAGGAGGCAGCATGACAAGAATGAGCTTTCTGAAGGTGGGGGGGAGACAGCTGAGAGAGTACCGGTGTGACAAGGCAGAGATGGCTGGAGCCAGGATACACAGGGCACGTAGGCCGTGGAAGAGTGTGGACTTCACCCCAGGAGCTGGGGAGCTATAGAGGGGCACTTTGAGAAGACCCCTTTGGCTACAATGTGAGGCATGAATTGGGAGGAGTGAAGCTGTGAATGATGCATGACTATTACGGAAATTAAAAAGAAAATTAAACACGAGAAGGCCCTAGGTGCAGCCCTGAGTAAAACCAGAGGCATCTGCAAAGTAGAGCAAAGGAGTAGCAGACAGGAGAATCAAGAGATGATCTAGGGAAAAACGACTGCCCCAAAGCAGGATCCATACTGGCAGAGTTGGCTGGGTGGTCACAGTGGAGGAGAAGGGCAGTGGGCGTAGGCACCGAGGACCTAGGCAGCGTTAGCAGGAGGTGCTGTGCTTGCAGTAACGGATTCTAAGCTAAATGGGAGACAGCTGAAGACAAAGAGAGGAAATAGTACTTTTCTAGGAAGGAGAGGAAAGAGGTAAGATGGTAGCTGTGGCAGGAGGAAGTTGTCTAATGAAGGGTTGTGCTGTTGTTATTATTGTTTAAAATGAGATTATTTCCCTGTGCTTAAAACCCAATGCATTTTGCGCCTGAATATATTGCATTCACCACACTTACCTTCTCACACTCCTGAAACTCCACTCTAGTGGCAATACATTTACCAGATTTGAAGGCCAAAGGGACGAAGAAAGCTGGAGCAGCGACATTAGGGAGAAAGACAGCTCAGCAAGCGTTTGGGAGAGGAGAAGTGGATGAAGGGGTGGAAACTGGCTTAGCAAAGTGGAAGAGGCTGTGACTCGGACTTGCTGAGGAGGATGCTCACAATGAGCTTGCTAGATTGTCCTCCAGAACCAAGAAAGGAACAACACGGGCCCTGGGTATAAGAAGCCTGACTCAAGAGCACAGGAGAGCAAATCCCTGGGTGCCTGAGCTGGAATCTCAGGATGAAGCTGTGCAGAAGGCTCATTCATGGTCATCTCCCCTTCTCCTCCTCCTCCTCCTTTTACTGCCACTGGGAAGCCTGAAGGGTTCACACCAGGAGAATTCTCTCCCATCAGCTTCCTGTTGAGCCCATTCCCATTTAGTCTACAATGCTGATGTTTGCAAACCACATCAAATACTGCTGTCTCTTGGGAACCGGTAAATATTGTGGTTGGTTAGGATGGAAGCACTGGGATGAGAGGAGGCTTGTTGGAAGAGGGTGTCGAGGGACCAAAAGAGGAAAGATGACTGTGTGTTTTCGGTAGGGAGAGGACAGAGGAAGAAAGGCTGTTTCCCTAGAGAGTGTGTTACATTGAGCCATGTGAAATGACCACCTGCACCGCCATTTTTAACAATTAAAATGGAATTTTATACAGTCGCCTAATAAGAATTGTACTTAAGAAACATTAAAGCTCTTCTTTATAAATGCCCTCAGTCTTTCATAAACCCAGCAAACAAGCTCATCAACACCATCCCAGCCTCCCTTCCCCCTGACTCTCTTGTCTCTCGCTGTCCCAAACAATAAGGGAAGAAACAAAATGACCAGAGTCCTTCAACCCGAGGAGTCTAAGACAGCTTCTGATCTTTGCTTTAGGACTGAAATCTCTAATTAGGAAAGTCCCGGATGCAAGATCCTAGTTGTGGCCTTAGGATCTTGCAAAACCAGGTAAAAGCAGAGGTAAATGATAAACCCAAAAGCCGCCTGCCTGCAGGGCCTAACCTGCTGTCTGAAGCCCCAAAGGTAATTCAGAATCCTCTATAATCACCTGAAAATAGATGCCACTGTGTTAGCAAGAATCATCTGTAATTCATAAAGAATAGAGTTAATTCCATTCAATAAAAGTTGTGGGGACTGTGGGATGTACCAGGGCATCATTGACTATAATGGGTACATAGACATTTAAGGATAAATAAAAGGGAAAAAAGGAAGGAAAAAAAGTTGGAGCATTATGATTTTAAGTTTAGATGCTCAGACTAACCAAGAGGAGATAAGTGGATAAATTCAGGAAAAATAAAGACGCCAGCTGGGAGCCATGCGGTCATCTAAAAGTCAGAGTTAAGGGCAATGAGCCACTTGAGAAATGGCAAGAAGTGCTAGTGCCGGCTCAGTTCCATGAAGCAGGAAATGGCCAAGGCAGCCACCAGCACTGAGCATGTCTCTCTGCACGCAGACAGCCTGCAGCCCCCAGCCTTCCTCCAGCTTCCCCAGTCACCACCATGGGATCCTGGGATTTGTGGCTCAAGGTTTTGGAGTTCTGTGCGCTCTATTGCATTGTCTGGAAAGAGAATAGCTTAGAAAAAAGCCATTTGTCATTGAGACCGCAGGCTCCAGGAACAGCAACGTGATTCCAAACAAGTCCACGGTATTTCTATGTGCAGTTTCCTGCCACCCACTTGCCTAATGAGGGGATAACTTGGTTCCTTCTCATTGAGGGTCTACTCTCCATGGTCTTTAGAACACATTTACCCTTTAAACTGCCTAGTGGAACAGAGGGGCATCTCTTGTTAAATTTTTCACACCCACAGACGAAAAGTGGGTTTTCTGATTTTTGATTATTTAAATTTCTAATTCTTTATTGAGAAAGAACTGTAGAATCACAGGAATTTGCAAGTATAAGTAAAGATAGTACAGAGAGTTCCATGTACCCTTCACCCAGTTCCTCCAATGGTTACATCTTACATAACTGTAATATCAATACCAGGAAATTGACATCGTACAGCATGTTGTGTGTATGTGTGTGTGATGTGTGTAGTTCTGTGCCATTCATCACATGTGTAGATTCATGTCACCATGACTGCAATCAAGTTACAGAACGATTTCATTGCCCCAAAGGTCTCCCTAGTCTCCTTTATGTTTACACCCATTTCTTTCTCACCACCAGCCCCTCAGTCCTGGCCCCTGGCAACAACTAATGTTTCCCATCTCCATGTATATTATGTAAGTGAAATTGTTCCCGGACCAAACTGAGTGGGAGGCTGCTATTTCTTGTGGCGCAATAGCAAGATGCAGATGAACTGGGGAGTAAGAGAGTTCTTATTTCTGTAACCGGTAATAGAGACCTGGAGATTATCACTAGACAAACTCAAAATTACGAAGTTGTTCAGAGTTTATATACCTTCTAAGCTATATATCTATGTGTAAGTGTGCATTCATCTAAAGGCATAAGTGATTAACTTATTTTAATCTGTAAATTAGGTCTGAGTCCTGAAGACCTTCCTCTGGAGCCTCAGTAAATTTACTTAATCTAAATGGGTCCAGGTGCTGAGGTGATTACCCTTATTTCGTCTCCTGCTGAATCACGGGGTTCCTTCAGACCCCCAGTAAACTTGTTTGTGGAGGCCTGGGGAGTTTCTTCAGACCCACAATAAAACTTGTTTAATCTTAAATGGGCCCTGTTAAGAATTCCTTCATTATTCTGTCATGCTTTAAGGCCCAGGAAAGGCCTAGGCCAAACTCCTAATGCGCTTTTGTTACATCCTAACCTTTGTATAAGGGCACTGGTTTCTAATATTTAACTTAACCACTCAGTCAGTACTGAACCAGTTGTTAGTGAGACCTGGCCTGCCACAAAAATCATACAGATTTTGGGGTTTTTCACTCAGCATAATAATCTGGAGATTCAATCAAGCTGTTGCATGTATCAACAGTGGATTCTTTTTGTCGCTGAGTAAAACTCCTTGGTAGATGTGCCACCATCCATTTAGTGATTCACCTAGTGAGCGTATTTTGGCTGTTTCCAGGTTTTGGCTATTACAAGTAAAGCTGCTGTGGTCAATCATGTGTACGTTTTCTGTGGACATTCCATGGAATTCCACAGGGATGAATTTATTTTTCATTCCACTGGGATGCATGCCCAGGCGTGCAATTGCTGAATTGTTTGGTATTGTATGTTTAATTTTTTAATAAACTGCCCAATTCTTTTCCAGAGTGACTGTACCATGTAACATTACTGCTAGAGTGATCCAGTTTCTCCACATCCTTACAAAAACATTTGGCATTGGCACTACCTTTTGTTCTAGCTGTTCTCATAGATCTGTAGTGAAATTTCATCATGACCTTATTTGCATTTCCCTAATGGCTGGCATGTGCCATTATCCATGTGTCCTCTTCGTATCTTTAGCCCGTACTCTATTTGAATTGTTTGATTTTCTTACTGTCAAGTTTTTAATATAATCTTTACAAATTCTAGTTATGAGCCCTTTTGTCAGATCTGCAGTTTGCAAATGTTTTCTTCCAGTCTATAGCTTGTCTTTTCATCTTTTCACCCTCTTCATAGTGTCTTTTGCAGAGCTAGGCTTCATTTTAATGAGGTCCTCTTTATTGATGTTTTTCTTTTATAGATCACGCCTTGCTATCATTTTAAATTATTTTTCACTAAGCCCTAGGTTCCAAAGATATTCTCTATGTTATCTTGTAAAAGTTTTATTTAAATGTAAAGGGGTATTTCATTTAAATATAAAAACTTCATTTAAATGTAAAGGGGGCATAAACCCCTTACATTTAAATCTATGATCCATTTTGAGTTAGCTTTTGTAATAAGTGTAAGGTTTAGATCAAGGTACATTTTTTTGCTTATGGATATCCAATTGACCCAGCACCATTTGTTGACAAGACTATCATTCTTTCACTGGACTGCTTTTGCACCTCTGTCAAAAATCTGTTGACCACACCTGTGTGGGGCTATTTCTGGGCTCTCTACTCTGTTCTGTTGATCAATGTGTCTCTCTCTCTACCAGTATCACAGAGTCTTGAGCAATGCACCTATATATTAAGTATTGGAGTCTGATAAACTGATAGGTCTCATTATATTTTTTATCTTCAGAATTGTTTTAGCCATTCTGGTTCCTTTGCTTTCCTATGTAGATTTTAGAATAATCTTATTTATGTTCACAAAAAATCTTACTGAAATTGTGATAGTAACTGTGATAAGCCTGTTTACCAATTTGGAAGAATTGACACCTTTATTATGTTGAGTATTCCAATCCATGAACATGGTATGTCTGTCTTTATTTTTATTTTTGATTTTTCTTTTCAGCTTTGTCTTTTTCAGCATACAAATCCTATAAGTGTTTTGTTGGATTTACACCTGAGAATTTTATTTTGTGTTACTGATTGTATGAGATATTGTATTTTTAATTTCAGTTTCTATATGTTCATTGTGAGTATATAAAAATACTACTGGGTTGGTCTTGTATCTTGCAACTTTCTTAGGTTTTTGTTCGTGTGCTTGTTTGTTTTGTCTTGTTTTATTTTGTTTTGTTTTTGCAAATGCCTTGAGATTTTTTCATGCAGACTATCATATCATCTGCAATAGGGACCCTTTGTATCTTTCTTTTAGATCTACATGCCTTCATTTTCTTTTATTTTCTTATTGTGCTGGCTAGAACTTTCAGTCCTAGGTTGAATAGAAGTAGAGAGAGGGGACATCTTGTTTTTTCCCAGATCGCAAAGGAATGCATTCAGTCTTTCACCATTAACTGTGATGATAGCTGTGGCTTTTTGCAGATGCTGTTTATCACATTGAGGAAGGTCCTTTCTATTTCTAATTTCCTGAGAGTTTTATCATAAACGGGCCTTGAATTTTGTCAATTTTTTTGTATAAATTGATATCATCACATAATTTTTCTCATTAAGCCTTTTAGTATTGTAGACTACAGGGCTTGAGTTTTAAAATTTTAATCCAGCCTTTTATCTTTGGAATAAACCCAAGTTGATCACAGTACATAATTATTTTTGTATATTGCTGAATTATATTTGCTGTATTTTCTTAAGAATTTTTGTGTCTATATTTATGAGGAATATTAGTCTGTATCATATTTTGGTACTGTCTGTGTTTGGTTTTGGAGTAATATCCTACTTACCTCAAAAAATGAGTTGGGAAGCATCTCCACTTCTTCTGTTTTCTGGAAGAGATTGTGTAGAGTTGTTGTTACATTTTTTATATGTTTGGTAGCCTTTTGTAGTGACACAATTTGGGCCTTGAGGATTTTTTTGAGAGTTTATAAATTCTGTTTTCTTAATAGTTAATAGGGTTATTCAAATTGCTTATTTTATATTGTGAGAACTGTGGTAGCTGTGCTTTTCAATGAATTGGTTCATTTCACCTACATCATAAAATGTATCTGTGTTGAATTGTTTACTGTATTCCTTTAGTATCCTTGTGAGGTCTCTGGGGTATGTAGTGATAGCCTCTTCACTCCTTATGTTGGTAATCTCTGCCTTCTCTCTCTCTCTCTTTTTCTTTTTGTCAGTCTTGCTAGAGTGTGCCAATTTATTGATCTTTTCAAAGATGTGCCTTTTGTTTCATTGATTTTTTCTGTTTTAATTTAATTTCTGCTTTTATATTTATTGTGTCCTTCCCTGCTTGCTTGACATTCATTTTGCTCTCCTTTTTCTAGTTTCTTGAAGTGAGAGCTTAGATTACTGAGACATTTTCTCTCTTAAACCTCAGCTTTAGTTTTTTTTTAAATTCAGAAGTAAGGTTTTACATGGTTTCAATTCAACTAATATGGAATAAAAAACTTTTCACACATGTGTATATTGTGTAAAGTTTTAGAATCCTACTATTCTTTTAAGTGCCCCAATATTTAGCATTGTACTGTTTGCAGGAGTGTGCCATTTTCAGATGAGGACAAACCCGGAGGTTAAGTAGTTTCTTTATTACCCAAGAGTTATGGTGGAAGCAAGACAAGAAGCAAGCCCTCTCCCCACCCCCACACTGTTCTTCCTACAGCAGCACCCAGCCTGTAATGGCTGTCCTCAAGGTCTGCAGCTGGGGCTGTCCAAAAGGGATCTGGGTGGGCTCCATCCAGTCTCACCCAAACCAACCCATGATATTCCAGATTTAAGAGTAGATGTGGGGAGTGGCAAGACTGAGGGTCTGTGATGGCATCTGTCCTTCCCACTCTGTACTTGGGCTCCAGCCAGAACCCCTGGCTGTCCACAGGCACCCTGGATGGTGGTCACCCACAAAAAAAGTCAGCCCAGTGTCTTTCAGGAGTTGCAATCTCCAAAGGGCTAAAATACATCAACAAACTTCAACTGGACAAGGCATCCCAGCCGTCTTTACAGTATCCGGGGTCAAACCAGAGCTTGGCCACTTACCAGCTGTGTGACTGTTGGCAAATGTATAAAGTTTCTCTGTATCTTGGTTTTCTCATCTGAACAATGGGATGATATTGATATTGGTCTCACAGGGCTGCTATGAGGAGTAAGTGAGTCTATGTGTAGAGCTCGCTGAATGGTGCCCAGCATGGCATAAGTACTAGGTCAGCAGTACTGGCTGGCATTTGCCCTTATTGCCCCATCAAAACTCCTGTCCTCTCTGCTTAAAATCCACTGCCTTTGATGTCAGAAGAGTAAGGAAATTGGCAATTACCCTTTATATTCATTTCCACCCTCTCTCTCCATTCCCACCATAAAGTAAACCTTTTGGTAGCCAAGAAGAAGAAAAGTTGTTCAACAACATTGTCGACACTTGTTCAAAAAGCCAGAGGCAGGGGAGGAATATGCCGAACCAGTCTATGCAGAATGCAAACAGGTTTGTGCATAACCACCGCTTGCCATTGAATGAATGATTCAAACACAACTGGGCACTTCTGTTGACTTACAATTTACAGTGTGTATAAACAGTTTGTAAGTGAAGAACACTCCTCCAGCAAGCCAGCCCCCACCACACCCCCCCGGTGTGGTATCCACAAACACAAGAAAGTTTTTTGGACTAATTTGACTCAGAGCATCAAGGCTGCTAAAAGTGGCACTGCCTGTTTGTGGAATTCAGATGCAGACTTCACTATGAGCCTCCAGTAAGCCTCTGTCAAAACAGTAGAGAGGGAATCAAGAGTGCCTCCCCCAACAGTGTGTCTTCCAACCTTTCTCCTGGCTCTCAGAGTGTTCAGGCTCTTAACAAAAACACATGTGCAGGAACACATTAGACCCTCGTCACCTCTGCCAGCGAAGTTCTTATTTTCCTGTCTGCTCCCACTGCATCTGAAAACCCTACATCCTGCACAATGTAAGTCCAATTCCTCATGCCAGAATAGTTTGTTAATTTTTCTCCAGATCCTAAAGTGATGCTTCAGGTAACAAACTCTGAGTCTGACCTACGTTCTCCGAGAATGCACTGTAGATAACAATGCTCAAGTCATATGATGGGGCATCTCTGTGCAAATGTCTCCTGCCAGCTGTTTGCTGCAATAATTTGGATATTTGCTCCTGTGCCTTTCATGTTGTGGTTGAACAGCATGTTTCCCATCACTGGCAAGAGGTTGGGAACAGAATGGAGAGAGGAGACAGGGTGTGGTTCTGTAAGAATCAATGGCTTTCCTACTTACGGGCTGTGTAGACTTGAATGAGCCTCTGTTTGCTCATTGCTCTAAATGACAGCAACCTCTCTGCTTCACAAAGCGGCGTGTGATGCAACCCTAGCATGGCCTCCAACAGGCTCAGAGGGCCTTCCTCCTCTGCCCCACCATTTCCATATGGCCTTTCTACAACTATTTCTATGTTTAAAAGAGCTGAACCTATCTGTTCTCCCATTTATTATAAGTCTTTCATTTTGCATGTCTGTCTGCACATTGAGTCCTCACAATTCAGATGGATAGAGTGAAGGCTTTTCAGACCCTCAACTGATTAGGTGAGGCCCACCCACACTCAACGGGGCCACCTGCTTTCATCACGTGGATATGCTGAAGACAGATTGTTAAAATAGTCTTTGTTTTTAATTTAAACTTGTTGCATAATATTGGTTCTTTTGAGTGATTTTCATCTCACTTTCAGGTCGTTTGAGAGTTTCATCTTACTATATAATGGTTGAAAAAGGAAAGGAAGTCATCACTTGCCCAAGATGGTGGTGAATTCCCATTCTGTTACCAGCCAAGGGAAGGGATTGGGGGGAAATATTTCACCCAGAAAAGTGCTGTGGTTGTTTGAGTTTGCCTTTTTGTTATCAAGGGTACTAATATATTTTTCATCAACAATGACTTAAGGCCCCTAGAAGTTCATGAACCTGGCGTGGGTGTGTGCTTCCCACTCAGATGTGCTGTGTAACTTGCACCTGAGGGTAGCACAAACTCTCCCTGGGCAAGATGTAACCCGGGAAAGGAAGGAGAAGGCAGAGCTCAGAGCAAGCAGAAAGCCAAGCAGGAGACCAAAAGAGGCCTCAGGGACCATGTTTCCGTCTTCCACAGAGGGACAGACACATTCCCTCCCTCTCCAGCAAACACACACATGCAAACATGCTGACACACACATGCACACACAGAGACATGCACACACATATAGACCACACACACCACACACACATACACCACACACACACACAACTAGTTATGTTTCTGAATATTACAGATGTCATCACAAAATATGAAATGTACAAAGAACAATTCCCAGTGCCTCACGCTTGTAATCTCAGAACTTGGGGAGGCCAAGGCAGCTAGATCACCTGAGGTCAGGAGTTCAAAACCAGCCTGACCAACATGGTGAAACCCTGTCTCTACCAAAATAATCCAAAAATTAGCTGGGCATGGTGGCGGGCACCTGTAATCCCAGCTACTCAGGAGGCTGAGGCAGGAGAATCACTTGAACCCGGGAGGTGGAGGTTGCAGTGAGCCGAGATCGCACCATTGCACCCCAGCCTGGGCGACAGAGCGAGACTCCATCTCAAAAAAAAAAAAAAAAAAAAAAAAGGAACAATTCCTGAAGCTTCTGATGATTCCTGCTGGCTGACCATGAGGTTGGAGATGGGGACACATTAAGGGTTTAATGATGGGGACACAGTGATGTAACCACCGTGGAGCCACAATTGAAGTGCTGAGACTCAGCATTGGTAGACATCTCTGTCACCAAATGAACACGCCTCCCTAAAGAGCTCTGGCAGTAAGTCAAAGGCTTCATTTGGGTCAAGACAGGGTTATTGCAAAAAAAAAAAAAAAAAAAAGCCAAGTTTCATTCTACAAATCCACATTGGGGTCAATATTTTAAAGCAATTTCCCCCAAGTTCTGCGTAGAGCAAGGCGACAGAGAAGAAATGGCTCTGAGATATCTGGCGAGGCACAGATGGACTGACCACAAGCCGCTTGTCCCCAGTGTAGCCCCGTGCTCCCTTCTACCACAGATATGGCTCCCTTCTGGCCATATCTGTGAGGTTCTGCCCTTTGCCTGGGGCCACTGCATCAGTCAGGGCTTTCCAGAGAAATGGAATCCACCGAAGGTATACCTATAGCATACACAAAGGCTTTATTATAAGGAATTGGCCCACGCAGTTATGGAGGCTGACACATCCAATGTCTACAGATCCAAGGTTCCAGTTCCAGTTCTAAGAGGATTCTCCTAATGAGAGACTTCTAACAAGGGAGAGTGTTGGCTTTTTGTCTTCAATAACAGGCTACTCAGGCCCTCAACTAATTGGGTGAGGCCCACCCACAGCAGGCAGGGCCATCTGCTGTCCTCAGTCTACTGACTCGCATGTCAATCTCATCCAGAAACCCCCTCACAGACACATTCGGAATAATGTCGGACCACATATCTGGGCACCCCATGCCCCAGTCAAGTTGACACATGTAATTAACCATCATAACTATCTATTAGACCCCACCTTGCAGGGGGCACTCCTCCTCTGGAAACCTTCAGGACTCGAGGGGTCAAGCTCATGTGTGCAAACTGTGACCAACACACATTTTCCTGAAAAGAGGGCTCAGACAAACAAAAAAATAGCATGCCTGCACATTGACTCAGATATGGACTGTCTGTTGCAGCCTTTGCGCTAAACAGAGCTAAGAGTAGAGATAGTGCAGACTAACTCAGACCCAGAAACTTGGGGAGGCACCCTGGGATCCTGGAAGCAGAGGCTGGGAGGGCAGAAGGGAGGGAGAAAGGAGGTGCATTTACTCAGCTCTTCTGAGACAATTCTGCTCTCCTGCAGGGCACTGGTTGTGCTGGAGAAAGCGCTCACTTTGAGTTCAAATCTTAAAACTGCATGTCCTTTGACCGTACTGTACCTGCTCACCAGGCTGTGGACACTAATTTGTTGGGAAAGTGAATGTATTTCATTTTTTAAATTAAAAAGCATGTAAGGTTATATTACATAATTATGATATGTAATACCTTTATTCAAATCATATTTAAGTTTGCAGCCACATGATTTTCAAAAGTATACAGATATAACTTATAGTATCTTTTAATTTTATTCCCATAAGCCTAGATTTGATTTAAAGTCTGAGCGCAAAGGTAGAGAAATTTTTTAGTTGTTTAGTACCTGCCATTTTATTTTTCTCCAATTTTTTTCCAAGATACAAAGAAAGAGAACAGATTGTACAACCTCTTTCCTGTATCCACCAGCTAGAACCAATAATCACCAACCTTTTGTCATATCAGCTTATGTGCACGTACTGTGCTGAACAATTTAAATTTTAGACATGAAGACATTTTACTCTTTAATACTTCAACAGCACCTCCTAAAATTAAAGCCATTCTCCTAAATAAACATTATACTATTATCACACTTAAAAACATTAACAATAATTCTATAATATCATTCAATATCCCCTCCAATTTGTAATTTCCTGCAAAATGTTTGTGTGTGTGTGTGTGTGTGTGTGTGTGTGTGTGTGCGCGCGCGCGCGCGCACGCGCACTGATTTGTCCGGCTGGGAGTCAATCCGCATTTGTACTTATTGTTATACTGCTTCTTTTCAGCTGCTCTTATACCAGAAGAATCCCTCACCCTTTTTCTTGACATTGATTGTTTTGGAAGAGATCAGGCCACTGACTGCAGAACGCCCACACTCTGGCAGTCCGGTTGTTTTCCATGGTGTCATTTAACTCATTGCTCAAGCTCTTCCATTTCCTGTAAACTTGCAGTAAAGTCTAGAGGCTTTGCAATTGATTCAATTGAAGCATCTTTGGCAAGCACACAGCAACAGTGATGTTGTGTGTTTCTTTTGCATCACATAATGCCAGGTTGAGCCAGTATTAGTGACAGTGAGTTTGATCTTCCTTTAAGATACAGCCAGATGTCTCCATAAAAAAATGGAAAATGGAAAACCTTTTTTTTTTTTTCCAATTAGCACCAGTTCACCTGCACACTTTCACCTAAGGGTTTGACACCCACTAGTGCACACTGCCTGACTTAATTATTTCATTAAGGGTTACAGAATGGGGATTTCCTCATTCTCCCATTTCTACGTTTATCAGCTGGCATTCTTCTGTTAAATTGCTTTCACTTGTGAACCAGGATGCAGAGGGGGAGACTTATTCAACAGAACCGTAGGGAGGGCTGTTTCTCTCGAGAGGAGTGGTGAGAGAAGATGGTTTCTACGGGGGCATGGAGGACTCCTTGTCAGAGTCTAGAGTCTGAGCTTTAAGGCCCAGGAAGAGGACAGCAGATGGGGGTGGGGCAGTGGGTGAGTGAGAGGCCTGTGTGTGGGGAGACCCATTGAGGACAGGGATCTTTAGGGAAATGGAGCCTCACTGAAAGAGGAATTTCAGTGATGCCATGGGTCAGATCTCGGGTCTCTCTTAGGGAAACCCGCCATAAAGCATGAGAGCCACATCACTCCTCAGGGCTTCTGGGCTCCAATTCCGGAGACTAGTTTTGGAGGCCTCACCACACCTCAAGGTTGCTCTATTATATCAGGGTAACTGACTTGCTCTAGGAATGGAGACTTGGGTGCCGGTTAAAACAACCCTCAGCCAGTACCCTAGCAGTAACGTTTTCATCATGGGAAGCAACTAATTGAACAGATGTGTTCATGAACCTATTGACCGTTTTGGTAAGTGTAGACACAGTGGCCACAGTATGCTGCATTGTTATCCCGGCTGGGACCAACGCCAAAGGCGCATGTTCCCTTCTTTTCTTGACTTGATGCTGTAGGAGTCCAACAAAGGGAAGCACATTCAGGCCCACATGAAACTTGGGACAGAAGTGGCTTCTCAGAGCCGTACACCAGACACTCCGAACAAGTTGGAAGGCTGCAGTGCCAGGAGACTCCAGGGTAACACAGGCATAGGCGAAACGCTGGGAAGTCCCCCAGCTCCTGAGGGCCAGAGCCTCTAGGGCCGGCAGCCTCCGCAGGCAGAGTCACTTGCCTGCTTCAGCTCAGTTGCTGAGGGCTTGCGTTTCTCTGCAGGGAACAGGAGTGCCCCCGACTTCCACTCTTAGTGCCCTTCACCGCTCAAACTGCACCCCAAATAAGCATATGCACCCTGCTCCAAGGGAAGGATGCGCTGGGCTCAGCCTCTGGAGGCAAGAGGGCAAAAGACAGAAAGTAACCAGCGGCCTTTGCTCAAAGAATCCTCAACTCTCTGCAGCGGCCCCTGCGGCCCCAATCCTGCCGGCCCAGGAATGTGCAGTCGGATGACAGGCCTCTCCTTCCTTTTTCGTCTTTTTCCTCCCGCTTCTCTCCTCTCTCCTTTTCCTCTTCCTCCTTTTTCTTTATTTTTTTCCTTTCTCCCCAAGCTTCTAAGGTTGTTTCTGTATTCGCTCAATCATGGCCTTTGCCATTGATTGAAAATGTGGCAGTTCCTTCTCTGGGAATTCTTCTGTTTGAAGCCTTCATATGGATGTATTATTATTATTATTATTATTATTGCCACACAAAAGGGGCAAATCCGTGTGAGGAGGGGGTCGCGTGGGGGCTGAGATCCGCCGGCTGCCGGTCTAGGAGGGGCGCTGCTCTGTGCCGGAGTGGGCGCTGGGGCACCAGCGGGGCTAGGGGAGAGTGCTGCCCCGCCTGGAGCCCAGGGCTCCCCGTGCCTGGGCGTAGAGCGCAGAGAGGGACCAGGCAGGCGCCGGAGGGGACCAGTGTGGAGAAGGAGGAAGCCCAAACAAAACGCTGTCCGGCGCCAGCCGCCCACCTACAAGCCCAAGCCGGTGGTTGGCCAGTTACAAAAGGAAATGGTCAGGATCGGGACCAACGATAATGATAGTATTAATTCTATCAAGAATCGGCCCAAACAAACTCTCGCTGTCAGCGCGGCAGGCGCCCGCCCAAGCCCAGACCTCCGACCCGGTTCCGAGCCTGTTCCCGCCGGGTCGCTGGGCGCCCAGGGTCGGCACCTGGGGCTCGCCCGATGAGGGCAGGGTCTAGAGGCCGGCCTGGGGACAGGGGCCGGAGGGCGAGCAGGAGCCTAGGGGATTGGCGGGGTCGGGGAGAAGGGGTCCAGGCTAGGGGCGGGCTGGGCGCCCGCAGACCAGGCGGCTTGAGCCGGAGGTGGGGAGCTGGAGGAGCGCCGGGTTCGGGGGCGGGGGGCGGGGACGAGGGGCGGGAGTTGGGGGCGGCGAGGGGAGGGGTGGAGCGTGGGTCCCGCCCCGGCGGGCAGCTGGAAAAGTTTGGTCTCTGACTAGCTCGGGCAGAGGCCGAGGAAGCCGGTTCCGGGGACAGGGAACAAGGACTCAGGGACCCGAAGGCGGCGGCAGGACGCGACCGAGCAGGACCCCAGGCCCGGGAACGACGTCGCGATCCCCGAGACTGCCGGGCTTCCCAGCCCAGCTGGCATTGGAGCGCAGGAGCGGGCGCCCCGGCACCGCCGCGCGCCACCCGCCAGGATGCCGGTGGCCCCAGCGCCCTCAGCCGACCGAGGTGAGCGGCGGGCCCGGGCGGGGCGCGCGGACGCAGAACCCGGGTGGGGGGCTGGGGGCCTAAGGACCCACCTTTCCGACAAAACCCCACCGATCCCGGGCGCGACGGGGACCTGGGCGCGCCGCGGCGGCCCGAGCGCTCCACATCAGCACCCCTCCCCCAGAGCCGCTGCAGGGACGCGGAGGAGGCCTTTCCACCGCACGCGGAGCGTTTACAACGGGCTGGAAGCTGAATACCTGGATGGAAGTGGAGAGGCTGTTTGTGGAGAAGTTCCATCAGTCGTTTTCCTTGGACAATTAAAAAGTTAGGCGCCCGCAGTGCCAGGGCCCGGGGACGCTGGACGTGGGAGAGGGTTGTGGTCGTTAGCCTGCGAAAATCATTCTTTTAAACAATATTCGCCGGAAAATTAGTTTTTTCCTAACATTTCTCAAACAAAGCAATTAGGTCCGTCAGAATCGGTGCTGGAAGACGAAGTCCCCACAATGCAATAATGAGGTTCCCACGGAAAATCAGTACGTTGTGTTCATAACTGAGATAACAGCTAGAGAAGGGGCTTTGGGCTTTTTGAGTCTCCCAATAGTCAGTCTCTCTCTCTCTCTCTCTCTCTCTCTCTCTCTCTCTGACTTTCTGGCTTTGGACACTCCCAATGGCACATTTCTTTGCGGTGTTTTTATATTTAGATATAAGAACGGAACTTCTTGTTGGATTTTTTAAGGGAACACACCTCATTTTGACCCTTAAAATAAGGAAAGGGGCGCTACAAAAACAGCTCTTTAGAAGGTTATTTTTAAATGGAGGCCCACCCTATACATGGTACCCACTCCTACCTGGACCTCTGAGATCTCCAGAATTAGGTGTCATTCTAAAATCTGGACATTAGAAGTCACAGACTTTGTATATGACCACATACTCATAATTTATCTTTTCAATATTGTTTATTCATAGACGAAAATCTTGCAGGCATGGTTAAGAAAAATATAATTCCTAGAAAGTATAAGGGAAGGATTATGTTCTGCAGATATATGACTAACAAGGATAGCTGGCCATGCCCAGGGCTGGTGTTGGTTGAGGAGATGGTGATGGTGCGGGGCGTGTGTGTGCGTGCGCTTGAGGAGTTGTAGAAGTGTTCATATCTGTAAAGTATTATTTCATGGATGCAGACCTCAATGCTAGGCTGAATAACTTTGTTGCCATAGAAGAAGAACCACACATCAGGCTTTTTTCATTAGCAAACCAGTAAATACTCACTTTGGGCCTCTGAAGTCACGCCCATCACCTGATACCTGAGATACAAACTGAAGCTAGCTCTTAAGAGCCTCCCTCTAAGATTTAGAGAGAATGATTTCTCAACCAGTTTTCATCTTTGAAAATGCCCTTTTCCTCTTTATCATTGTGATTTTTATTCAAATGCATGAGTCTCTGATTTTCTACCATATGCAAAAGGTAGAGACTCCAGGTTCCTGTAGAAGAAACTTTACATAGTGGCCTAAGGATCTTATTTCTCAGAATTCAGGGATTGGTTTTCCTCTTTCTGGAAACAATGACACTAACTTGATTTCATGGTATCTCTTTCATCTTCCTCAATACTTGTACTGTATGTATATTTTTATCATATACTGTGGATATATTTTTATTACCAAAAAAGAATTTGAGCATGCCACAATTTTGAAAAATCTGAGGTTGCCGTGTTGTAGACCCCTTTAACTGCCAGGACTTTGTACTGTTTCCCCAGTGTTACCAGGGCCGGGCCGCCAGCCTCGTGCAGTCCGTTGACCTCGGCTGGAACAGGGTGCTGTGGGTTCTATGAGCCATTCCGTTCCTTCATATTTGGCTTCCTAATTCCTTTCTTACCAGTTTCAGAGCCATTTCCTATGATTCCTCTGCCATATGTTTTCTGCCAAATTAATTGCCTTAAGATTTTCCTTAAGCTTTTGGAGATAATATAATGTTTGAGAAAAAAGAAAAAGAATAGACTGAGTGGAATCGTATCTAGTTTCAGTTAATAACACGTTTCAGTTGATGTTACTGTTACAGCTACTGGGCATAAAGTCTCCTTCCCTTTTTTGAATCCTATTTTTGAGGAATTGAAGCTGTGTCTGTAACAGACGATAGGCCAGTTGGGTCAAATCAGTGATGAGATTGTCCAGCGTAAATTGGCTCTTCACTGTGCCACAGGCTGGGCTGGGGTCAGCTCCCACAGCGAGGCGAGGACCCGCTCCTCAAGCAATGGGTGGTGCTCTTTGGCCTGCAGATGCCGCTCCATTTTCCTGGCTTCAAAATTTTCCAGATATTTCAGTGCCCCTAGAATGACATTCTAACATTCTGCTGGCATGGAAGCATGAGGCAGTTTGTCTCTAAAACTTGCCAGAGAATCTCTTGTCACCACCTAGGCAAAGAACCAGTGGCAAGGTGGCAGCCTCCCAAAGAGCTCATCCCTAATGTGACATCCTGGAATCAGATGGCACGGACACCAGCCCAGCCCAGCCTCTTCCAAGCTCTGTGACTAAGGACAAGTGAGCCCCCCACCTCCCACAGCGTTGGTATTCTCCTGTGTACATTCAGAAGGCAGATGCTGCTGTGGGGCCATGTGTGCTATGTCCATGGTGCAAGGTGGCACACATGCCGAGTTACCAGGTGAGACTGCCCCTTTGGGAAGGGATAGGAAGGATCTCAGGTTGACTTCGTGGGCAGGATGGCTCTTATTTGAATGTGCCTTTAGCCCTCTCACAGAGCCTATTTCCATATCCCTGTGGATTCATCCCTGTGGAAATCTTGAGAGTCATTTATCCTATGCCGTCATGAAGAAGCAGCAGAAGGGAGAAGGTTTAAAAACACTCATGGACAGGCAAAGGGGTTCCCACACACAAGTCTGGAAGCTTAGGACAGTGTTCACGGAGGCAGAAGCTCAGGGACGGGGCCTGAGTTTCCTGGGGCACCGCCTCCATATCTGGGGTTCCCTGGACTATGCCCGGATAGCTCATAATGTGCCAGCCTTGTTTGTGATGGAGAAGGACTTGGGGAAAAGCCACCAGGAAGCAGTAAGTCTAACCAGGGAAGTGCACTGACTTGCACGCTTTGAAGAGGAGAAGGGAGAAAAGATACGAAGCCCTCACCTGGTTTTTCTGTAACAGTTGTTATTTCTCAGGGGAGCTGCATTCATGGGCCAAGCGTGTGCAGCTGGGTGTGTGAAGCATGCATTTTGCAATGGACTGTCTCCAAAAGCAGACTGAGGTCACCCAAGAAATCCAGAGCAAGGGAAAATACTCATTAGCAAAGAAATTTTGCTGGAGCTGTGAAACGGCCAACTCATTTCCTTTTTAAGTTATTTTAAATGAAATTTTTTTAAAAAATCTTGCTTTCCAAGAAATTTTGTTTATTGGCATATGTTTGGTGTTTTAATTCAGTTTGGAGGATGAGCTAGTTAATTTCCCTGGGAGTACATGTCTATTAAAAATATAGCATCCTGCATCTGACCGAGAGAAATATCCTACTGTCTTATTGTGCTTTTCTTTTATGCAGAGAGAGAAAGGGGGGTGTTGGGAAGGAGATCAGACTGTGGAAATATTTTCTTTATTTTTTCTCTTTTTCTTCCTTTTATAGTTTGCTTATTTTTCAACTTGACATGGGTAGAGAAAGCGAATCGCTAGTATAGAAAGCACATCTGGAATCCATCCGGCCTCCTGTCTCTGGCTCACCCTCCCCCCAGCGATGCTTCTCCTTGAAAATGGGGGGAAGGTAGGCACCTCTGACCTTGGCAGGGTCTAACTTGGGGTCATTCACTGCAGACTCATCTTCTGAAGGCGTCTTATTCCTTCTCTACAAAAAAAAAAAAGTGTTGGTATTAAAATGCTTTGAGGTAGGCTGGATGATCCCAGCTTAGTGAGGATGACATGAAAACTCTTAGCTAATGAGCTGTTTATTGAGTAGACCTGAGGGAAGCTGAGATGTGAGCAGTGTCTCTCAGTAAACATGGAAAGACTGAAGATGCAGACAATCAAATACTTAAGTATCTTGAAGAGCTGGGTGGTGGGCAGGGTCTGTCCAGTCGGTCAGGGAGATGTGTTAGTGCAGCACTTGGAAAAGAGTGGAACGTCTAGGCAAGGATGTGCCGTGGAGGTGGGCAGTGGGAGCAGCCCAGCATCAGTGTCTGTATCAGTTAGAGACCACCGCTAATGAGGAGGAGCGTCTCTACTCTGCAGCTGTCCGTACTCCTGTGTCTTCCGTAACGTGCCCAGCTTTCTGAATATATACAAAACTAGTCTGCAAAGAGCCACATGTCTCAGCATCTGGCTTTATTTCTAAGTGTTCAGGTGGAATTTAAGCCGTCATCAAATTTACAACGTCACTGCCAGCTCTGGACACTTGCTTTTGGAATACAGCAAAGAGTGAACACTAATACTGCATCAGTCTTGCCCTCTGTTGGGGGCCACCCCTCCTCCCCACACCAGTTTTGCAAGATAAGCTGGCTGGGGTCTGGGAAGCCCAGTGCCTCCAAGTCATGGTTAAAGCCCATCCCAGACACCAACACACCGCTCACAAATCAACATCGGCCCTGCAGAAACATGGACATTGTTCGCCAAGAGAACATCCTCAATCAATCCCAGCAGTGCCACCTGATGATAATCAACACATGGGCCACGGAAGAAATTACCCCATGTCCATAAACAAGAATGAATAGAGGGTAGTGTATCTGCCCACACCATGAGAGCAAGAAGGAATATTCAGCATGCAGGTGCATCTATGTGCAGGACTCGTACAAGCATCATGGGGAGAGGAAAGCAATGGACACAATTGTATCCTGCAGGGTTTCATTCATGTGAAGGTCAGAAGCAGGCTAAACTCACCTAGGGGAGAGTCCTAGCCCAGGTAGTGGTGATGCTTGGGGACAGGTGGTGACTAGGAGGGGCACAAGGAAGGCTGCAGGGTCCAGCCCATCCTCTTGCTGGCCTGGGTACTGGTCTCACTGATCTCTGTGTGGTGGGGCAGGCAGCGTCCCAGGCCTGCCGGTGCCCGCAGTGCCCAGCACTCCTGCAGTCCCTGGCAGTGTTAGTACCAATCCTCCAGAGTGGCTCACTCCCCTCTTGCCCTGAGTAGGGCTCGCTGACTCCAGGAGCCTCAGGCCTGGGTGGGCTTCAAGCTTTCTTCCAGCAAACTTGAGGTCTGTGGCTGGTACCCCTCGGGAGCGGAGGGGAACTCTTGTCCATGAGATGCTTTTAACCGTGCACAATAATGTGTAGATGCATCCAAAATCAATCTGGCCTTTAGCCCAGCACTTAACTCTTGGGATGAGGCCCGCTTTGTAAATGTTGATAATCCAGAGAAAATGAGCTTTTAGATTCTAAAGACGCCAGATATCTTCCACTTAGGCAAAATGCGGAGAATCATATTTAACAAAAGATGTTCTGGACAAATATGCTTCTTGAGGGATGAATATTTAATTATAAGGAAAATGATAAATCGAACATTAATGGGAAAATATGTTTGCCGTCAAGATTCATAGTTTTGATGGGTCTCTGGCAAATCTTATACTATGTTTATTGGGGTTATTTTATTGCTGGTTATTGTCTTTAATTGTTTGCTTGTTTTCTGCTCTGCTCAATTTTGTATGAGCCTGTGGAGCGATGGGTCTGCTCAGCCTCTTCTCTCCACTCCTGGGAGCAAGTCCAGATCTGGCTGTTGGATGCATGGCAAAGGCAAAGGTGTGGAGAAGGTTCAGAGGAGACAGGACAAGTAACAATGGCAGGGTCAGGTTGTCATGGGGGATGCATGGCAAAAGCAAAGGTGTGGAGAAGGTTCGGAGGAGACAGGACAAGTAAAAATGGCAGGGTCAGGTTGTCATGGGGGATGCATGGCAGAAGCAAAGGTGTGGAGAAGGTTCGGAGGAGACAGGACAAGTATAAAATGGTAGGGTCAGGTTGTCATGGGGGAAACTGAGGCACAGGAGGCAAGCTGAGGTAGTACAAGAACAGTCTGAATTATAACAATATGCCAGTGTTACCTAAAAGGATGAGGAACATGGAGCTGTGCTTGAATCCCTACCTGAGCTGGGGACAAGGGGCCTCAGGCATCACTGATTGGAACCCAGGTTTGTCTGCAGCTTGTCAGTTTCTGTCTCAGAAGCTCCACATACTGGAGTGGGTATCCCGGCGATGCTGTGGGATAAACCAGGACACTGTGGTGTCATGGACAGCTGTCTGTCTGCCAGGTGAAGGCCCCTCTCGTTGCAGTGTGAGCCGGGCAGGTCATCCGTTTGGCAGCATGGTGACGGCTCTGGCCCCAGCTGCTATGGGAGGGAGGATGCTGGCACAGGGCACTGCCCACAGACTGCCTTTGCTCCATGCCTTTTCCATGAGCATGAGTGACTGTTCATGTGGGAAACGGCAGAGCCCTCGTGGCCCCCCTCAGCACTGTGCAATGGTACTGGAGGTGGCAGGAGACAGCCTGAGGGCCCAGGTTGTCCTCATACCCGGCTTCATGCCAGGGTGCATGCCGGGCACAGCACATGTGTCCCCGAGAGGCCCCTGATCAGGGTGGAAACCCAGCAAAGTGAAAATCAGAAATAGTGATTCTCCAGTCCCTGCTCACAGACAAAGAAAGAAAGAAATCATAAGCAATACTAGGCCCGGCACGGTGGCTCACACCTGTAATCCCAGCACTTTGGGAGGCCAAGGCAGGCAGATCACTAGAGGTCAGGAGTTCAAGACCAGCCTGGCCAACATGGTGAAACCCCCGTCTCTACTAAACATACAAAAATTAGCCGGGCGTGGTGGCAGGCACCTGTAGTCCCAGCTACTCAAGAGGCTGAGGCAGGAGAATTGCTTGAACCCGGGAGGCGGAGGGTGTGGTGAGGTGGAGGGTTTGGTGAGCCGGGATCGCGCCACTGCACTCCAGCCTGGGTGACAGAATGAGACTCCATCCCCAAAACAAAACAAAACAAACAAACAACAAACAAACAAACAAAAACTAAAGGGACAGTATCTTTTTAGCACCTGTCATTGTACAGGACGCTGGGGAGGGTACTGTGGACTTACCCTGGGTGGAAGGTCCCTATGTGAATGGAGAAGCTCGATGCTCAGAAAATGCTGCTGCCTGTGGTATTGTCCCATTTAAAGAGGCAGTTTGTAGTGCTTTTTCAAAAGTGGCATGCAGCATCAGAGAAAAGTCACCAGGGCTGGGATGATTCCAGAAAATGTTACAGAGCAAGTAGAATTTGACTTGAGGTTTGAAGGATGGGCAATATTTAAATAAAAATCAGAAAGGGTAGAGAGGGAGGGGCTGGGGGGAAGGCTGCCCACTGGACTGTCCTGTTCACCTCCAGGAGAACCTACAGGTGAGACATGGTCTCTTCTCAGGTGAATGGGGAGCCAAGTAGCGCTGGCGTGGATGAGCCACGCTCGGGGCTCAGGGAGGCAGGCCCAGGGCCCTGCACTGCCTGTCATGGCTCATGAGTGATGGGAGAGATCTGGGCAGGCAACCCCCTCTCGTCCTGCATCATCAGCCCGGACTTGGAACTTGGCTGCTTTTTCTTTCTGCAGTGAGCAGAGGGCCTTGACCAACAATAAGCCTTTCTGCCAGCACTTGGCATTCCAGCTGACCTCGACCCAAGGCCTCTGTGACTTCAGGAGGCGGCAGCTGGGAAGGGTCGGGCAGTTCCAGGCAGAGCACAGACGTCAGCTCGGACATCCCACCCCCCACCAGCCCTCTACCCCTGTGGTCTCCAGAACAACTAACACCTCCAAGCTCCAGGACACTGGAAAAAAATCTTTGCAAAGAAGCAAGGGGCCATCTCAGAAAATCCAGGCCCCCCAAACTGATGTAGAGAGAGGACTTTGACAGCATCCGCCACTCCGGAAGGTCACGAGGATACAGACACCATCTGGAGCCACCTCTGCTTCTCAGCCCCAACCAGGCAAGCCCCAGATCTTCAAGGGACTGATCTGTACCTGGGAATAAACTCATGGGTGGATGAGACTCAGTCTATCACACCCTAAAATGCAGAGCCCATAGTATTGGTGAGTGGTTCATGTGTCTCTGAAGCAAATTTAGGGCTATGGTTCAAACGTTATAAAAGTTAAAGAAAAAAATTCACTGGATACACACAGTGGGCTCTTTTAGCCTCATTTGAACTTAATTCGATATTTAAATACTCAAATAATAAATGATGGCTGGGCGCGGTGGCTCACACTTTAATCCCAGCACTTCGGGAGCCTGAGGCAGGCTGATCACTTGAGGTCAGGAGTTTGAGACCAGCCTGGCCAACATGGTGAAACTCCGTCTCTACTAAAAATACAAAAATTAGCCAGGCATGGTGGCAGGTGCCTGTAATCCCAGCTACTCGGGAGATTGAGGCAGCAGAATCACTTGAACCCGGAAGGCGGAGGTTGCCGTGAGCCGAGATTGCACCATTGCACTCCAGCCTGGGTGACAGAGCAAGACTCCGTCTCAAAAAAAATTTTTTTTTAATAAAAATAAAAAATAAAATAAAATAAATGAGTCCACTGAAAGCGGTTTCTACCTTGATAGTTGGGTATGTGGCGTCATCGACATCACAGAAGGCTAATTGATATTACCTGTTACCAGTGTGGTTGAGTGCAAATGTTTGAGGTCTGGTGGGAGAAGAGTTTGGTATTCAGAACTCATCGAGGCCTTCGCTTACCACTTTCTCTCTCTTGCAGTGCTCCCAAATGTGCCGCTTCTGTTGGTTCACATGCTCCCATGTAGTTCTATCTGATATTCAGGGCTCTGAATTTCAAGGCAGACTCAGTGAGTGTGATTGTCACTGCTTTCCTGTCCTTCCTTTATCCTCTGTAGACTTAGGTCCCGTTTTTGCAGGTTGATATTCCTTCTTCGCTGGGCCCTGGACCCGCTGCTCACCAGTGTGGTGTCTGCATGGGCACTGCCCAGACTTGCACTGTTGGTCCCTCGATGACCGCATGGTCAGGCCTCAGGGCTCTCTGCCAGGCCAACCTACAGCCCATTCAGACCTGATTTCTGGGCCTGGATCCAGGGGACGCCATCTGGGAAGGGAGGGAGCTTCCCACGATACCACTGTGAAACTCACCAGGGAGGTCTTGGAAATTGAGCAGGCATCATTCAGATTCCATCCTGCTTTTAGGTCCTGAGAAAATCCTGCTTTTCCCTGGGTAACTGGGATAATGGGTCACCAGCTCCCGTGCCCTAGATGAGGACTAGTTAGCATTTTCTAGTGCCTGGAGATTTCCAGAGGGAAGCTGTATTTGGGTCTGTGTATCTTTGTTACAGGATTCAATAATTCATGCACTGAATTTCCCTTCCCAGCAACTCCAGACACCAAATTGCTTCCTGTGCTCACCCAATCACTTAGGAACTTAGCCTGTGTCTAAAGACCCTCTGTGCAGCCTGACCTGGCCAGCCATCCCCATACTTCCACATTTTTCATGCCTTTCTCCAACAGCGTTGCCGTGGCCCCTTAGGCGGCGATCGTTTTATCAATGGTCGCTCCCTCTTTTTATCTGTTGGCAGGAGCCCTTTTTCAACGCCCTGGCTGGAGTCTGGCCTGCACGCTTTGCTGAAAGAAGCCAGAGCCTCAGCCCTGCTTCCCTCTGAAATGAATGTTCCTCGAGCGCCCTCTGGTGGATTTTGGAGCTAACCGTCTGTGAATGCCGAGTGATGGCAACTGCCCTCCCGCCGCGTCTCCAGCCTGCGCGGGGGAATGAGACCCTGCGGGAGCATTACCAGTACGTGGGGAAGCTGGCGGGCAGGCTGAAGGAGGCCTCCGAGGCCGGCACGCTCACCACCGTGCTCTTCTTGGTCATCTGCAGCTTCATCGTCTTAGAGAACCTGAT
Source organism: Papio anubis (assembly GCF_008728515.1). Classification (NCBI taxonomy): domain Eukaryota; kingdom Metazoa; phylum Chordata; class Mammalia; order Primates; family Cercopithecidae; genus Papio; species Papio anubis. The sequence goes on along the minus strand of NC_044988.1, from coordinate 8,851,288 downwards.
GGTTTTGATTGCCATCTGGAAAAACAATAAATTTCACAACCGCATGTACTTTTTCATTGGCAACCTGGCTCTCTGCGACCTGCTGGCCGGCATCGCCTACAAGGTCAACATTCTGATGTCCGGCAAGAAGACGTTCAGCCTGTCTCCCACGGTCTGGTTCCTCAGAGAGGGCAGTATGTTCGTGGCCCTCGGGGCGTCCACCTGCAGCTTACTGGCCATCGCCATCGAGCGGCACTTGACGATGATCAAAATGAGGCCTTACGACGCCAACAAGAAGCACCGCGTCTTCCTCTTGATCGGGATGTGCTGGCTCATTGCCTTCACGCTGGGCGCCCTGCCTATTCTGGGCTGGAACTGCCTGCACAATCTCCCGGACTGCTCTACCATCCTGCCCCTCTATTCCAAGAAGTACATCGCCTTCTGCATCAGCATCTTCACGGCCATTCTGGTGACCATCGTGATCCTCTACGCACGCATCTACTTCCTGGTGAAGTCCAGCAGCCGTAAGGTGGCCAACCACAACAACTCGGAGCGGTCCATGGCACTGCTGCGGACCGTGGTGATTGTGGTGAGCGTGTTCATTGCCTGCTGGTCTCCACTCTTCATCCTCTTCCTCATCGATGTGGCCTGCAGGGTGCAGGCGTGCCCCGTCCTCTTCAGGGCTCAGTGGTTCATCGTGCTGGCTGTGCTCAACTCGGCCATGAACCCGGTCATCTACACGCTGGCCAGCAAGGAGATGCGGAGGGCCTTCTTCCGTCTGGTCTGCAACTGCCTGGTCAGGGGACGGGGGGCCCGCGCCTCCCCCATCCAGCCTGCGCTCGACCCAAGCAGAAGTAAATCAAGCAGCAGCAACAACAGCACCCACTCTCCGAAGGTCAAGGAAGACCTGCCCCACACAGCCCCCTCATCCTGCATCATGGACAAGAACGCAGCGCTTCAGAATGGGATCTTCTGCAAGTGATCGTCTCTGTGCGCCCTGCTCTGCGGCTGTGTTATTTATTGCATGCATCGCTTCCACAGGGGCCCCTCGAGAGCTGTGCCTCGGGAGAGCTACCGTACTTTGACCAACAGCCTGCGCAGTGTGGACATCTCTTACAGAGGGGGCCCGAGGAATCACCACCCCATTTCAGTGTAGACAACGTGCCTTGTCCGCTTTGGGCTCCAGAGCCTTTCAGATGTACTGAGCTGCTGACATCATCCACAGCCTTCTGCTGAATCCCACACACCCTCCCTGTTGTTCACAGAGAGGGAAGGTCGTGGGCCACATAATGCTGTGTGACTCTCCGTGTGCCTCTGAACGGTGTTTTGATGATTTACACTACATTTCCTATGCATAGAATGGACGCTTCTATATTCGTACATCTCTATGTTACACAGAATTTGTGTTGCAGGTGTTTGCCATGTGGTACATACATAGAATCTCCATACAACACACAGGTAACAGGTTATACAAGTGGGTTCGGACTGAACCCCCGGTACAAGGACATGGTTGTGAACTAGGTGGACATGCCATCCCTGGTCTCCTTAGACTGACATGAAGTCTCATGTTCACCAAGTTTTTGAAGTTCAAATTCTCCAAAAAGGGCTTGTCCAAGGCTGGCCCCAGATGTGAGGGTCTGACCCACGCCAGCCCTGTGTCCTTTCAGTCATTTGTCCCTGCGTAATTTTAATCATATCCCAAAGTCAAATAATGTGATGGTTTTCAGGTTTCTGCAAATCACAGAAAAGCCAGTCGAGATCACGCAGGAGCTTGTGCCCCCAGGCGGGCCAAAGAGCGAGCCTATGAGGGAGCAGCAGAAGCGGAGAGCTGACCTGGCTCACCTTCCCATGCCACTGGGGCGGGGGTTTGCTTCAGGAAACAGAAGGTGTCTAGGAAATGAGCAGAGATTCACAAGACAGCACTTTGATTCTATGTTGAGTTTGTTTCTATATTAGAAAAGCACCAAGTCAGTAATCCCCCGTGGTGTCACAGCTGAGTAGCTGTGGCCACCAGCAGTTTCACAGCTTCCTGAAAGCTGGGACTCACTGTGATTATCAGTAAGAGAAGTTTAATTGTCAGGTTAGAAAATGTGATCTGGCAGTTGATGCATTCTTCAAAGTGATCTATTGTAATAATACCTACATGATACTGTAATTTTTCTTTTCAACATAAGTTGAACCTGTAGCAGTCTGTTTACCTTGTAAAGGGATTTCTTAGAAGACATTTTTGTACATGCTCTTCCCCAAGGATTGTACATGTTATACAAATAGATGGAAAGAAAAGTGAACATGTTTGTAGAACTATCATAAGCACACAGTAGCCATGTTGAGTTCTCTTCAAAAACAAGGACAAAACCAACCAGCCTTCAAAGGAAGCTCACATCAGAGTTCCCTAAAGTATTTTAGGTTCAGTGAGCATTTGCCTGAATTAAACCTAAAAGAGTGGTCTTAACACATTAATAACTTTTTCTAAGAGAAATTGATTCCTGTTTTGTCATCTGATGCAAGTTGCTCTTATAAAGAGACATTTTTGTGGGTTCAGGGTAACTCATCTCCATGGGCTGACCAAAGACTTTTCTAATTTTTGTTACTGATGAGATGAAACCTATTTGTAAGGAAATCTTCCCCAGGAGCATTTCTGTTGCCTTCTTGACGTCAATGAAAAGTAGCGTATTCTCTTAGGAAATAGCATGAGAAAACCCAGGGCATTTCTAGGACAGTAAAACATTGAAGTACTGGATTAAGAAAATGACAGGCCAGGTGTGGTGGCTCACGCCTGTAATCGCAACATATTGGGGGGACGAGGTGGGCGGATCACCTGAGGTCAGAAGTTCAAGACCAGCCTGGCCAACATGGTGAAATCCCATTTCTACTAAAAACACCAAAATTAGCTGGACGCGGTAGCGCATGCCTGTAGTCCCAGCTACTTGGGAGGCCGAGGCTGGAGAATTGCTCAAGGGAGACAGAGATTGCAGTGACCCGAGATTACGCCACCACACTCCAGCCTGGGCGACAGAGGAAGACTCTGTCTCAAAAAATAATAATAATAATAATGAATAAAATAAAACAACAACAAAATGCATCGGAGAGCCAAAACATTCAGTATTGCATTTTCACATAGGTGATGAAATGACTTTGGAACTGTATCTGTGTTATAGGTATGAATTGCTTTGGGAGCCTTGGAGCTCTCTCTAGCTATTGTTCATAACGCTTTGCTCCATAACCCTGATGTCCCCAATATCTAAGTATCTCAGCCTTCATCCATTAACTCTACTAGGGAGCCCACAGCCACCATTCCCACCAGGAGGTATCAATGTTTGTGGTATGACATAAGGCTCCCTTGAAATAACAAGACTTTTGAGCCATCTGAATTAAAAATACATCAAAAAAGTAGTTGTGCTCATTTGCTAAATGCAAAACATAATCACCTGTGATACCAATGTGCTCCAATAAGTCTAACTAGCTAGCCAGCTGGAGATAATTTAGCAGCTGAATGTTTCAAAGCCCTAACCTTGAAGTTTGGGAACAGGTGGTCTTCTGTGCTGCAGAGAAACTATGCATTAGATCTCTTTTCAATTAGAAACCTTTACTATTTCCAATGTATGTTTGTTAAAAAAAATAAAATAAAACCAAAAGGCTTCGTGTAAACCCACTCTTGGGAGGCCGTGGGATGGGACTGTTTTGTTGTTTTCGCCGGGCGCCCTCCCCACTGCAGGGGTGCGCGCTGTTGCAGGTTTGTTACCCACCTGTGTTTCTCAGCATTTCAGGAATTAAACCACATGCAGAACCCCAAAGAATCTTTCCCCTTTCTTCTTCTTCTCCACTACCATAGGTGGTGTTTTAATGAAACTTCGGTGCATTGGGTGCTATTTACACCAGTTTGGTAGGTCATACTATTTTGAGAATGGTCTTTTGGTAGGGAGAAATTTGTAAGACCCATGGCAGCTCAAAGACATGGGACCTCTTGTCCTGCCCCATTTGCTCTTGTTTATGCAGCAGGAGAGAATAAGTCAGAGCCAACCCTTGCACACTAGCTTTCTCCCATACAAACGGTCCATTTTAGCCTCTCTGACCTGCGTGCTATGTAAAGAGGAGGCCAGTGCTCGGCATAGCTGTTCTGGTAGCGATGCTTGTTACAACTCATGATGAAATGCCCCAATGCAAGTGAGGACACAGCTGCCCACCCTGGTGCTAAAAGGTAAGGTGAGTCCTCTAGGAGTACATCTGCCAGGATGCGTCTTCATTCCACAGCCTTGGTGGATGGGACGAGGCTTTGTTGTAACTGTGTTTTTAAAAGTCTCCCAGGGAACCACGGACAATACCTCCTTCCTAGAGAAAAGTTTCAAGCTCCCCTCCTCTCTTTAGTGAGGCAATACAGAATCCATCATCCAAATGAAAGATACTTTTCACAATAGCCTTTATTGCCTGCAGACTTACATGTATAGTCCTTTAAACAATTAACTGTTTAGCAAACGGCTGCTTTTCTCAACCCTTGAGCCAGTTATTCCACGCTGGTAAGACCCTTTCACAGAAATGTAACAAGGTGCATTTTATAGAAAACATCTAATTAAATCACCAATTTCATGCTTTTAAATTGTATCTACAAGTGCAAAACTGCAACACCCAAATGTTTTTAGTATCTAAGTCAGATATCCAAAGGTTAGCTACATAATCAGAAATGCGCACACCACTGTTCTGATAATAAAGGCACATTTTCCAATAACCAATTATAACAAGAAGTGCAGCATTACCTAAATTGGGCGTGTCATCTTCCCCTCGTGGGTCACAGGATGACACTTGGGGATGCGATGCCGTGCCTGCACTTGGCGATCCCAGGAGCACAGAGATGCACCAGACAGATCATGAAGGGCTCATGCTTGGAAACCACACCATTTCCTGACAGAGTGAAGGAATCGCTGTGGATTCATCGAAAGGGAGGAGGGAATTTAAGCTAATTCTCTTCACCTGCTGTGTTGTCAAATCTCCAAAACACTGACCAGATAACTTAGGTTTTATCCTTTGTCATAGAACAAAGATTAGAGAACTTGAAATTCGTTTTGTATTTCCACTCCTCAGGGACGTCCAAAAAGCCAGTTCTGTTCCAGTACAAAGTAGAAAGTGGTGAATTGGCAATACGCCAAGACATAGACCGTTACAGTAATTCTTTTTGTTTCACAAAAAGTTAATGGAAACAAAACAACTTTCAAATAATATTCATTTGTCAATATGTATAATTTGCTATCCAAATGCTTTTTAAAAAGTTATTATCTTATTATTACACATTAAATTTACATGGAGTTGTCTCCTAATCCTGGGATTTTAACATCAAATGTTTAATTCTGAATACAAAGAAACATTCACATACTTAATTTTACAATATTCTGGAACAAGTTATATTCAAAAGTCAAATGAACAGAGAACATTCCACTTGCAACCAACACATAGTTGTTAACAAAATTAACCCCATTAATATTTAAAGATGGATTTATCCATTAATGCCTGTTTTAATTGCCACTTGATTTTGGTGGTTAGAAACTTTGGTTATGGTAAAAATGACCACGAGTGGGAATTCATCACCTCAAAGCTCGGGACCACAGCTCCCCGTGCGCGCATCTTTCTGTCTGCAGTATTTCAAGGTGAGACAATAAAATAGTCACCTAAAATTGTATGAGATTTTATTCCTGGTGCTTTTTCAGCGAGAACCGTTTTTCCAGCCCTAGGGAAGGAACCTGTGTGTTTTTGGCCGGAGGGATTCATCAATTCAGAACATCTGTGACAGCCAGGAGGAGGAAAGAAGGGAGGCTGGGATCACCTCCCGCCCCTTCTAGCATCTCTACTGAGAGTGGCAACTCCAGCTGTCCCTCCCCATCCTGAGCCTTCCGCGCTCTCCTCCACGCCACTAACACTCAGTATCTGACACCTGCAGTGCGAAGCCTCCAGAGTCCCCAGACTGACCTGGGCACTCCGCTCTCGTTGGTTCTAGTTTACTTGGACACACGGGTACCTTAAGGCTTGTCACACTCCACACCTTTGTGTGTGTGTGTGTCTATTTCTTTCTAGGTTATAAACTCAGGCAGAGACCTCATACATTCACTTATCTATCCCACGATTCCAGTACAGCGTTGGCCACATATTAACTAATGTGCAAATGAGCCCAAGAAGCTGGCCAGAAATCCCAAGAGACTGTGCCAAGTACATGCAGCTGCACCTGGGAATACACCAAAGCATGACATCACAAGCACAGCCTCCTCCACCACACCTTCCCTTTCTCCTCCTTCCCCGCTGGCCTCAGACAGCTATGCATGGCTGCATGAACAAAGGTCTAAATCTAGGCTTGTTTTAGCCTCCTCTTCCCTTCTTCTCATCTTTATTCTGCCTCCACCTTCTTCTTTCCACGTCTTCCCCTGCTGGCTTCTCTGTCGTTTCCCACAGTGGGTTCCCCCAGCCCCCGTGGTCCTCATGTCCTGTTCTTGTTCCCTTTGTGCTGGATCCCACATCCTACAGCATCCAGGACCATCCTCCATGGCTGATGCCACAGCCTGCCAATTCCCAAATTCTTCACGTTTGTTTGACTTCCTAGCTAGTTGTAAAACCAAAGCCCAGGGAGGAGTCCCAAGATGCACAGCATAGAGTCAGTCTGCATGTGTACAGAGACGCAGACCCGTTTTTAATCAATGTAAGTATATGCATGTACGTATATACATATGCAATTCACATTCACAAGTCCTGGTATAAAGTTGCAATTTTTCTGGCTGCTATAAAATGTGCCAGTTTTAAAACTGTGCATTTGTTGCTTGCAAACTTATAAATATGTATAAACCCCATTATAAATAAATTGTGGCTGGCAGATGGCATTTAAGCTGCCAGCAATGGTTGCATGGAGTTATAAATGCTTATTAATTCTCCACTTTTAAATTCACAGCACGGACCCTGGGATCTGTGACATGAAGTGGTGTGAAAACATAATTATAAATTAGAGGGGGGAAAGCCATCAATAAGAGACAGGTAAGGGCTGGAAACTCTCACTAGTGAGTGATTCTCAAAGTCAAGACTTCAGAGCAGCTGCACCAACATCGCTTCGAGAATTTTTGAAATGCAAATTCTCGGGCCCCACTCCAGGCCTAGGGAGTCAGGAGCTTGGCGGGGCCAGGGGGTGGGAGGGCCTGCCATCTTTGTCTGAACCAGCTTGCAGGGTGGTTCTGATGCCTGCCTTCCATCCGAGTCTGCTTGTCATGAACGCCTGTCTCTCAGCCCAAGGACTTCCCCGGCTTGGGAGGCACGTACAGGTGTGTGCAGGCCCAGTCAGAAACTGTTTCCAGAAACAGCCTTCCATAAGTGATAGACTTGGTGACTAAACACCCCAGCCGTCTCCCCACTCTGCTGGGCTAACTCTGGGGTGTCAGCTCTGTCTCTCAGGGTTCCCCAGTGGGATTCGGCTCCAGTTGTGCACATGATGGTAACTTACTTGATAATGCACGTCTTCCTCGTCAGCTTCCTTCTCGCCCTACTCCTGGGATCTTCACTCAAATAAACTACATACCCTCAAGTCCTCTCTCAGGGTTTCCCTCTGGAGAAACCCCAACTAAGACAGAGGAAACAGAAACACTGCCTCTCGCATCTGAATGACTCAGGCTTTTACGCATTTTGAGATGGAGCACAGATGTAGAACCCGGGAGGGAAGCACTGCGTGCCATTTCCATGGGGCGGGGGGTGAGCTTTACGCACAGGTCCAGGACTGTGAGTCCTGTGCTCTTTCCTAAGTTGATCCCCAGGCCCTTGCATGGCTCCAGTTTCCTCTTCTGAAAAGCGGGGCCCCCAGCTGGGCTGTCTTGCCGAGCTCCCTGCCCTGTGATCCTGTGCAGAGCTGACAGTTCTAGGTTGGCACTATGTCCAGGAGTGAGTTTGTCCACTTCATCTGTCTTAGAGCCAACTTTGAAAGTTCCACGGGAGAACCTGAGTATTACTCTGAAACCCACTGCAAGGTCTGTCTGGGTCCTGCAATGACCTCTTTGCGATCTTTCCACAATCCTCCTACTCACTCCCAATCCTACTGTCACCGTCCACAGAAAGGGATTTATGGACAGCACGCAAAGTTGGGCCAGCAAGAGAGAACTGATGGGCACATTGGGAATGAAGAATTTTATAAAATCATTGCGCTTTACATGTTTCATGTATTTGTCAATCCCCAGCACTCCCTCAAGCTGGGAACATGTATAGCCCTGCGGTGTAGAGCACACCAAGGCTCAGAGAAATCCAGCAACCCGCCTGAGTCCATGCCGTTCTGGGTGTACCAGGGTGGAGGTATCTACTCGTGGCCAGCACTGCCCCTGCCCCAGGAACGCCTACAGTCCAAGGCTTCTGCCCAGCTCAGCCCAACAGAAAAGAAATGTGTGACTGCCCTTCAGGTGGCAGCCAGTTTGGAGGAAATGAGGACCCAGACGTCCATCTTAAAGCATTGCTTATAGAAAGAAGCTACCCAAGTTTCGGATGCTACTGAAAAGGAAAGCTTTATTTCGGGAGCTGGGGGCCACTTTCAGAATCCTAGCACCAGGCATGGCGGCTGGGCTGGACACACATGCCCCCAGCACATGGGTCCTTTAGGATCCACCCTTCCCTGAGCCTGTCCTTCCTTTTAAGTTAGGCCTTTACCTATACACACGGCTTCTCATTTCCTTTCTTCATTAGAAATTCCCCACGACCTCCTCCTCCTCCAGGAGGCCCTAAAGAAGGCCATATATGGCCCAATCAGGCCTTTGTCCATTATCCCAACATTAGAGATGGCCTGACAAAATAGCCGCTCGCTTGTCAAGGCTGAGCGGACGCCCAGTCTTTGGGCGCTTCTGATATAAAAAGCAGCAACAGTGGTTTCTTAAGCACAGGATTTAAGATTGAGTCATTTGACTGCGGTGTTTTTCACCTCCCCACCTGATTCTCCAGTGAGCTACTCAGTGGCAGCCTTGGAGGTCAAGAATCAAAGCTGAGTTAAACCACAATAAGCACCCCCATGGGAGGCCCAGCCGGCCTCCGCGCGACAGAGATGTCATTTGAAGCACAGCTGATTCTTTCGTGGGGTTAAGGGAGGTGGGTAGGGGTCTCTAGGGCCACTCAGTAAGGGCAGAGGGGCTGTTTTAGGACGGCTGGCCCCCATCTTGTACTCCCAGAAGACATAGAGTCTGGGGTTAAGTGTTGGGGGTGCCCACTGGAGGGGCAGCAGGGCCCAGGTGCACTCTGCAGGGCCACAGTGGCCCAGCACAGCAGCAGCAACTGTGCCCTAGAAGCCCGAGGCCCTGGAACGCAAGGTATAGTGCCGTTCCCACTGCGTTCACTGTTCAGCTTCCCTGCCCTGCCCAGGCAGAGATGTGGCCTGAGAAAGTGTGGGGAAGAGGGGCCCAGGCTAGACAGGGGGGAGGCTCCACTGCTTTTGCCTTGGAATCCTGAGCTCAAAGCACAGGCTGGCACACAGCAGGGCTCAGGAAATGCTGAGTGAGCAGGGCTCTGCAGCCAGATGACAACATGGCCTCCAGCAAGGTGTGGCACCAGCCCCAGCCTCAGTTTCCCCATGTGTCAGTGAGGCTCACAGGAATGGTCCAGCACATGGTGCTGGAGGGAAGAGTTGGGATAACTAACGTGCGCTCTAATCCGCTTTACAAATGGAAGGGAACAAAGATTAGAAAATCGCTGCCATCTGCTATGTCTGAAGCCTGCTCACTTCACTGGCACTATTCTAGTGTAACCAATATTCTAATCTGAGATTTAAAATGTATATTTTGAATTAATATTAAAAAGAAAAAATTTGACTCCAATACTTTGAATTTTTAAATTGATTCTCATGCAAAAAAAGTATTATATATATTTTCTATCACCATCAAACTAGACACTGACTTCACAGCAGGAGCTACTAAAGCTGCAGATTACCATTCAAGTCCCCCCAAGAGAAAAATAAAGTAAATCAAATGTTACAGCATTCACAGTTCCTAATTTGCGTTTCCTACTTTGCTATTGTCCCTGAATGTTATAATAGCATTTTGACCTTTCACAAATGGGGAATGCACGAATGTTGAAAGAAGGTCATTTCGCACATTTTTCTATGTGGTGCACATGCACACACAGGTGGGTCAGAGCTGTGTGTGTCTCCCCAGGGCTCCCAGCCTCCCAGAGGACAGATGTGCAGGGCAGCTCTCAGAGCATCCAAGTCAACACTGTCTCGGGGCAGAAGCCTGATGCAGCTGCTGCCAGCATCCCCATGCAGCCCTCTGCTTCTAGATCACTAAGCAGAGTATCCACATGATGCCTGAAGCCAAAACCATTTCAGGAAACAGTAGCTCAGTCTACATTATCCAGAGTGTCAATCCACTGCAGAACATTCTAGAACACTGACTTCACTGTCATCTCAAATTCATTGGACCCTCAAAGGCAAAACCCCCCTAGAAAGCCATGTATGAAGGCTGGGGCCTGCCCTGACTCATCCTCACTCATTAGCTCTAACCTATCCTTCCATCTGGCCACACGCACACCCCAAGGCAGAAATGGGGCTCACGCCATTGGCATTAGAGCTTAGCAGTATTATTATCTGCCAGAGTTTTCAGACTCCTTGTAACTCTCCTTACAGGATCAGATTTATCACTAGCCAACTCTAAACATGTTTAGGGTGTCTTTCTGTTCTGCTGACCTGTACCCTACAGGGTGCTGTACCCTGTTGGGGTCTCACCAGAACGAGAGCCAAGCTGCCAACGAGCAAATAGATCCATCTATTCTTTAAAGGGTATCTATGAAAATCACAGGGCAGTCTCAGCCCAGATAGTATTTGAAAGCCCTAAACATTGCCAGTTTTCTAACACCAAATGACTCCTCAGGAAATGACAGTATTTTACCTGGAAGAAAGGGAGTCAAGACAAAGAGTGGGGGTGGGCACATGCTCTTCCCTGCAGCGACTGGGAAACCTTGTTGGGACAGCAGGCCTTTCCCCCATCCCTCATGCCAGAGGCAGAACCTCAAATGGATTCCAGTGACTCCTGGGTTTCTGGCACATGCAGCCCCAGAAGCCTCAATGCCTGAGTCTCCGGGACTGAGCTCTGGGATGGGTGCCTGCTCTTGCTGTCACACGGGCTTCTCCCCTATTGTATAAGGTGGGAGGGGGACTTTACTAGCAACTACCACAAGCAGCCTGTAGTCAACCACTGACTAGAGGGAGATACAAACCAGGAACTTGCCCCAGCCACCCTTCTACAAATACCCATTTTAGCATTAGATGCACAAGAACAGGGAAGCACTCGTCAACCAAGATCTTGGTTGGTGAAGCTTATTTTGTGCCGTTTTGGCATGAAATGAATTCCCAAGTACTCCTTGCACAACTGGGGTCAAGGGTGGCGGGGTCCGGTGCTCAGCAGGACCCGGAGGAGCTGGAGTGCCACCTGTTCTTTAGTGAAGCTGCAGTGAGTCGTCTGGTGCTGGACACCCCAGGCACGTGGAGTGCAGTGCAGGGAGCACAGGAGGTATCCTAGGGAGGCCAAGGGAGGATGTCTGCTCCCACCAGCAAGCACAGTCATGCCTCAGAACAAGTATCTCATAGCTTTCAGTGCAGGGCTAGGCATGCTCTGAGCAGCACGCCTTGCAATTCCATCACAATTCTGTTCTTCTATTCCCCTCCAATTGTGCTTATTAGGTAAAACTGCAGGCTACACCTTCCTAGTGGCATTTCCCGGTGGAATGGGTCAGTTGAATTAAATTTTTGCCTGGACAACTACAGTCAAACTTATTTTTTTTCATTAAAAACATACAGCACAGAACATTAGTCTTACATCTTTCTTAGTCTTAAAAAATATAAATATAGAGGGATACTTTGTACAGGATGTATAGGTATGTACACCTTTAATATGCATATGAGAAATTCAGAACCAAGTTTATGAAACTTGACCTTAAAGGAAGCCTTCCTTTTGAAGCTTTTGAAGAAGGCTCTGAGCCATAGGCAGCTGTCCCAGTTCCTGCAGCCCCGATTCCAGTCCACTCCAGGTCCTCCTGACCTGGTGCACAGTGCTGGGAGCAGTGCTGGCTGGGTCACTGCTTCCTCTCCACTGGCTGCTGGAGGCACAGCTCACTCCCCGCAGAGACGATGGGCAGGCTGCTCTCTAGGTGGTGGTTGATGAGGTGGCTGATACTGTCAAAGACTCTGTCCTTCGTCCGGATCTATGAATGAAGCAAAGGAACGGTTAAGCACATCCCACAGGCAGTAAAAAGAGAACATGCTTTGCTCAGAATCAGCCAGACCATCTGAACTGGCCCAGAAGGAAAGGAGGAGGGGACAAGGGGCTTCCTCCACTTTAGAGATGCTGTCTGCAAAGACCCTGGTCACTAGCAATGGCCAATCCATTTCATTGGTTGGGCTCACCTCCAAACTACCTGAGGACCTTTCAGTAACCATAAGCCCAGGCCGCTGGGACTGAGCTCTGGAATGTCTCAGCCCACTGTCCTATAGGCATGGCCTCCCCAACCTTCACCAACCAGGGCCACCTCACCTGTCTCTCCTGCTCCCTCCCTGGGAGGGAACCCTGCACTGGGCTCTGCAGTCTCCCATGACCCTCCCACCTCTAGGCCTTTGCATGGCCATCTCCCGGCCCAGAATGAGTGTCTTCCATCTGAGCCTGGCCCCACCTCAATGCCAGCACCTCCGGGCAGCCTTCCTTCCTCCCCAGGCATCCTGGGCACCCACCAGGGGCAAGCTCCACAGTTCCCCAGAGGAGCTCCTGTTGCCCCTGCAGTCCCCCACTGGAGAGTGAGCCAGGCTGGGTCAGAGGTACAGGCTCCATGTTCCTGGGCTTTCAATTCTACAGCCTGCCCATCAACTTTTAATGCCATGTTAGGGGAGAGGAAGTTGAACACTCTGCCCTGCTTGCTGGCCTGCACCGTGGTCCCTGGGGTCCATCAGCTGCCTCCACTCTGAGCCGGCACATTCACAGATATGGCTCACACTTGAAAAAGGTGGGGTGGGGCCTGTCAGGAGCTGTCTTTCGAGGAGTTCTGGACACAATGCCCTGGGACTTGCATGTTTGAGAAGTGGGAGATGGAGGCAGAAAGCAGCCACCTGGCTATGTCCATTCACCCTCACAGGCCACCCTCGCGGTTACGCTCGAGGGTCAGTTGAATTCCCTGCTTCGCTCTCCAGCCTTAGTAGGGGTCTCCTCTCCATCAGTGTGTGCAGATGAATTTCCAGGAGCCCATCCTTTCATGGGACACCCAGCTCTCCTCGTCCTCCTGCAGGGACTCCCAAGGCTATGTTCATTCTCCGGTTTTCCCCAATATTATCTTTTCCCCAAATTCTCATTGTCACTCCTGCTTCCACTAATGTGGCCACTCTTGCCTCTCCCCCTCCGTCAACCTACCAAAGAAACATCAGCCTCTGGACTTCTTTTTTTTTTTTTTTTTGAGACGGAGTCTCGCTCTGTCGCCCAGGCTGGAGTGCAGTGGCCGGATCTCAGCTCACTGCAAGCTCCACCTCCCGGGTTTACGACACTCTCCTGCCTCAGCCTCCCGAGTAGCTGGGACTACAGGCGCCCGCCACCTCGCCCGGCTAAGTTTTCGTATTTTTTAGTAGAGACGGGGTTTCACCGTGTCAGCCAGGATGGTCTCGATCTCCTGACCTCGTGATCCGCCCGTCTCAGCCTCCCAAAGTGCTGGGATTACAGGCTTGAGCCACCGCGCCCGGCAGCCTCTGGACTTTTAACCACCATCCCGCCCCCACCCCAAATCTATACTTCAGGTGTGCATATTGGAAGTCCCCACCCAAGGTGCTCTGAGAAGCTCATACCATCTGCTCATGGCTCTACCAACTAGCAGCTGAAGGAACAGAAGAGCTTTGAAATTAGAGTGTTTTCCTCCTGCAGGAACCCTCGCCACCCATCTCTGTAAGCACCAGAGGGAGAAGAGCTCTCTGGACCAGAGGGTCTCCTGATTTTTGGGCACTAAGCCTCACTAAGGATGTAACCTGTTGGGCAAGTTCAGAAAGGAAGCTTTTGGCAAGACTTCCTAGCATCTTTCTACTGAAGTTGTTTAATTCTCTTGGGGCTCCTCAGCATTCCTGCCCCAGAAAGACCCCCTGAGTGACTCAAGCAGCATACTTATTTGGAAGCCGGGGGCACCAAGGAACTCGGCTTGAGACCAGTACTGGGGTGTTGCCTTAACATTGACTCCTTACTCTTTCCTTAATGACTGACACTCACATTAAGTTCTGAGCAAACTGGAATGGGTGAAGCGTGGTTTAGGGCAGGGAAGTGTCTGAGACAATAGTCTCAACCTGGTCTCACCTCCAAACCTCCTGAGGACCTTTTAGTAACCACAGTCCAGGCCCCAGGCCAGTTCCATAAGAAGCTCAGGGTGTGGCCTGGGCACCAAGTGTCTTAGGCTCCTTCAGTGATTCCAACATGCTGTCAAACCTGAGAATCACCAGTTAGCATATTTCAGTATATAGGCTGGCCAACATAAACACATATATATGTATTTACTGACTAAGGACATAGAGAGGCCAGTTCACTTCTTTGCCATAAATACTGAAGTCTGGCTCCTGCCCAAAGAACTTACAGCCAACAGAACTCTCTGTGTGGACCCACCTGTTGTGCACTAGAAATGCTGATGGCTGATTAAAAACCACTGGGCAGCCAAGACAAACGTAGACTCCAGACACACCTGCAAGGGTTCTGCCACAGTGAAGACACATGGGATGTTAACCCCAGACAACTGGCTGAGGCTGTGCAGAGTAAAGAGGAAATAAAAATCGAGATGAAAGCCTTCGTTCTAGTCAGGCTACAGAAGAGACTAAAATATACATATACTAGAAATTTAGAAAAGTCTAAAATGAATCATCTAAGCTTCCACCTTAGGAAGCTTAAAAAGGAAGAACAAATTAATCTAAAGTAAGCAGGAGGAAAGAAATAATAGATAAAAATTAGGGCAGAAATCAATACATTGAAAACAGCAAATCAGTAGAAAAAAATAAATGAAACCAAAAGCTGGTTCTTTGAAAATATCAATACAATTGATAAACCTCTAGCCGGGCTAAGAAAAAAAGATGATAAAGCCCAAATTATCAATATAAGAAAGAAAAGAGGGGACCCCACAAGAGATCCCATGAACATTAAAAAGACAGTAAAGGAATACAGGAATAACAGAATTCAACCTTGTGGCCAGTTTATCAGGTTCTTATTTGCATTTGATTTACAATATTCCCAACATATGATAAGTTTATTGGGATGTAAGCTCATCCTAGGTTGGGGGGCATCTGTATTATGGATGACTCTACGCTCATAAATTTGATAATCTAAATTTTAAAATTCCTTGAAAGGTACAACCTGCCAAAACTCACACAAGAAGAAATAAACAACTGGAATAGGCATATATATATTAAAGAAATTGAATCAATAATTAATAACCTTCCAAAACAAAAAACACAAGGCCTAGATGGGTTCACTGGTGAATTCTATCAAGCACTTAAGGAATAATTTATTTCAATTCCCTACAATCTTTCTCAGAAGATAGAGTCAGAGAACATAATTTTCATTCGTCGCATTACCTAATACTCAAACTCAAAAGAATATTGAAAGAATTTAACAGAACAGAGCCCTCAGAAAATAAGCTTACCATTTACCATGAAGCCATCTGATCTTTGAATAAATCTGACAAAATAAAGGAAATGTAAAGGGATTCTTTGGCCAATAATAATGGAAGCTGGGAAAATTGGCTAGCTTGGGTAGGAAAGTTGAAACTGGATCCTTTCCCACTTGCACAAAATTAATTCGTGACAGGATTATACTTGAAGATAGGACTTCTAAAACCATAAAACTTCCTCGAAGAAACCACCTAGTACCATTCACAGTGGTTATAGGCATGGGCAAGGACTCCTCACCACTGAAACAACAAAAGCAATGGCAAAGCAAAAGCCAAAATGCATAAATGGATCTAATTAAACTAAAGAACTTCTGCACAGCAAAAACCACGCTGAGATGGAACAGGCAACCGCCAGAACGGAGAAAAATTTTATCGAATCATCATCTGACAAAGGGCTAATATCCAGAATCACAAAGAACTCCAAACAAATTCACCAGAGAAAAACAAACAACTCACTTAAAAAGTGGGCAAAAGGATATGAACAGATACTTTCAAAAGAAATATTCATGGCAGCCAATAGATTATTGATGAAAATGCCCAACATCACTGGGCCATCGTGAGAAAATGCAACTAAAACCATAATGAGATACTCATTCTACCAGTTAGAATAAGGGAACACAAAAATCAGAAAGTCACAGGTGCTTGGAGAGCATTTTATAGCCAGGAAATGGCTACAATGTTGGTGTGGTGGACTCAAACTAGTTCAACCATTGTGGAAAACAGTGTATATTCTCTTCTCAAGGACATCTGGAAGAACCAGAAATATATTTGAGACCCAGAAATACATGCATTACTAGATGATACCAAAGACGGAGTAAGTCATGCTGCTATAAAGAGATATGCACATCGTGACATGTTTATTTATGCACGGTCTCTCACAATATAAAGAAGACTTGGAACGTTCCAAATGTCCATGAGCATAGATCGGATTAAGGAATGTGGCACATATACATCATGGAATACTCATATGCAAAACTGAAAAAGGATGAGTTCTGCAACTTGGTGGTTGCTGATGTAGCCAAACCAATTATTCTTCAAAGTAAACTATTAAAAGAAATTGAAACTAAATACTGCATGTTCTCACCCTATAGGTGGAATGAACAACGAGATCACTTGGACACAGGAAGGGGAGAATGCACACCAGGTCCTGTATTGTGTGGGATGGAGGGGGAGGAGAAGTTAATAGGAGATACAGGCAATGCAACTGACGAGTTATCGGTGCAGCACACCAACATGGCAATATGTATACATGTAATAAAACCTGCACACAGTGTCATGTACCCTTTAGAACTAAAAAGCACAAAAAGAACTCTATAGCAATACCTCCCTCAGCTGAACATAGATGCAAAAATGCTCCACAAATATTAACAAATTGAACCCAACAATGTATAAAAATAAGTATACACCACAACCAAGTGGAATTTATTTCAGGTATGCAAAGTTGGTCCAATATTCAGAAATCAATTACTTTTATCCATCATGTTAAAGAAGAAAAATCACATGATCATATCAATGGATGCAGACAAAGCATTTGACAAAATCCAACATCTCTTACCAAGAGATTTTTTTCTTTTTTTTTTTTAAAAAAAAGGTCTTTTTTTTACAAACAAATGGAAATACATTCCATGCTCATGGATAGGAAGAATCGATATCGTGAAAATGGCCATACTGCCCAAACTAATTTATAGATTCAACTCTATCCCCATCAAGCTACTACTGACTTTCTTCACAGAATTAGAAAAAACTACTTTAAATTTCATATTGAACCAAAAAAGAGCCCACATCACCAAGACAATTGTAAGCAAAAAGAACAAAGCTGGAGGCATCATACTACCTGACTTCAAATTATACTACAAGGCTACAGTAACCAAAACAGTATGGTACTGGTACCAAAACAGATATATAGACCAATGGAACAGAACAGAGGCATCATAAATAACACCACACATCTACAACCATCTGATCTTTGACAAACCTGACAAAAACATGCAATGGGGAAAGGATTCCCTGTTTAATAAATGGTGTTGGGAAAACTGGCTAGCCCTAAGCAGAAAACAGAAACTGGACCCCCTCCTTACACCTTATACAAAAATTAACTCAAGAAGGATTAAAGACTTAAATGTAAGACCTAAAACCATAAAAACCCTAGAAGAAAACCTAGGCAATACATTTAAGACATAGGCATGCACCAAGACTTCATGACTAAAACACCAAAAGCAATGGCAACAAAAGCCAAAATTGACAAATGGGATCTAATTAAACTAAAGAGCTTCTGCACAGCAAAAGAAACTATCATCAGAGTGAACAGGCAACCTACAGAATGGGAGAAAATTTTTACAATCTACCCATCTGACAAAGGGCTAATATCCAGAATCTACCAAAGAACTTAAACACATTTACAACAGAAAAATGACCCCATCAAAAAGTGGGCGAAGGATATGAACAGACACTTTTCAAAAGAAGACATTTATGCAGCCAACAAAGTATGAAAAGAAGCTCATCATCAGTGGTGATTAGAGAAATGCAAATCAAAACCACAATAAGATACCATATCACGTCAGTTAGAATGGTGATCATTAAAAAGTCAGGAAACAACAGATGCTGGAGAGGATGTGGAGAAATAGGAACGCTTTTACACTGTTGGCGGGAGTGTAAATTAGTTCAACCATTGTGGAAGACAGTGTGGTGACTCCTCAAGGATCTAGAACCAGAAATACCATTTGACCCAGCAATCTCATTACTGGGTATATACCCAAAGGATTATAAATCATTCTACTAAAAAGACACATGCACATGTATGTTTATTGCAGCACTGTTCACAATAGCAAAGACTTGGAACCAACCCAAATGCCCATCAATGATACACTGGATAAAGAAAATGTGGCACATATATACCATGGAATACTATGCAACCATAAAAAAGGATGAGTTCATGTCCTTTGCAGGGACATGGATGAAGCTGGAAATGGTCATTCTCAGCAAACTAACACAGGAACAGAAAACCAAACACCACATGTCCTCACTCATAAGTGGGAGTTGAACAATGAGAACATGTGGACACAGGGAGGGGAACATCACATACCAGGGCCTGTCAGAGGGTGGGGGGCTAGGGATAGCATTAGCAGAAATACCTAATGTAGATGACGGGTTGATGGGCGCAGCAAACCACCATGGCACGTGTATACCTATGTAACAAACCTGCAAGTTCTGCACAGGTATCCCAGAACTTAAACTGTAATTTTAAAAAGGGTCTTTAAAAAAAAAAAAAAACTCTCAATAAAGTAGGTTTTTCTTTTCTTTTCTTTTCTTTTCTTTTTTTTAAGCCCTCTTGATAAAGTAGGAGAGGAAATTCCTCAACTTGATAAAGAATATCTATGGGTTGGGCATGGTGGCTCATACTTGTAAACCCAGCACTTTGGAAGGCCAAGGCAGGAGGATCACTTGAGGTCAGGAGTTCAAGACCAGCCTGGCCAACACAGTGTAACCCCATCTCTACTGAAAAAAATTCAAAAATTAGCCAGACGTCATGGTGGGTAACTATAATCCCAGCTACTCAGGAGGCTGAGGCAGGAGAATTGCTTGAACCCAGGAGATGGAGGCTGCAGTCAATTGAGATCACGCCACTGCACTCCAGCCTGGGCAACAGAGCAAGACTCTGTCTCAGAAAAAAAAAAAAGAATATCTGCAAAAAAACCCTACAGCTAACATTATATCTGATACTGAGAAACTCAAAGATCAAGAACAAGACAAGGATATTCCCTCTCACTACTCCATTTCAATATTGTACTGGAAGTCCTAATATTCCAAAGAAAACCTATAGAATTTATTTTCTGATTTCATCTTTGTAAACCATTATTGCTAAAACGTATTGCCATTTTTAGGTAGAAATCTCCAAGGTTTCACAGCAGCTTAATTAAAATATGCTTCTTCTCTAGGCTGGGGGAAGAAGTGCACACTTGACTTTGTGTGGCCTGTGGTCAGTAGGCATCACCTACAGTGTCCAAAAGTAAGACAGTAAGACAGAAAAGAAAAAAAAAGGTATACTGATTGGGAAGGAAGAAATGAAACTGCCTTTGTTCACAAATGGCATGATTGTCTAGAAGAAAATCTGAAAAAAAAATCAAAAAAACCTCCTTGACCTAAATGTGATTATAGTAAGGTTGCAGGATATAAGGTAAATATACAAAAGTCAATCACTTTCCTGTATATCAGCAATGAACACATGGAATTTAAAATTTTAAACGCAATACCATTTACATTGGCACCCCTGAAAATGAAATAGGTATAAATCTAACAAAATGCCTATGAGATCTATATGAGGAAAACTACAAAAGTCCGATAAAAGAAATCAAAGAACTAAATAAATGAAGAGGTATTTCATATTTATGGATAGGAATCCTCAATATTGTCAAGATGTCAGTTCTTTACAATATTTATTAAATAATATCAAATAAAGTCTATTTAAAAACCAAAAGAATAAATGAATATTCAGTTTGAGAGCACTGGGTGGGACTCGGTTTTCAGGGAGAGAAGCTGGAGGAGGTGAGGTTTTGCAAAGAAACAAAAGCAACATCTCCTACTCCTAAAACAAGAGCACTTTGGAGCCTCTGGAATGGTTCATAGTAAGGAATTTCTTCTTGATTTGATTTTTGTAGACTGTTCCTGTTAAAAATGTGTATCGTTTTTAGGTAGAGATCCCCAAGGTTTCACAGCAGCTTAATTAAAACATGTTTCTTCCCTAGGCTAGGGCAGAAATGCACACTCAGCTCTGTGTGGCCTGTGGTCAGCAGGAATCACCCACAGTGTCCAAAAGTAAGGAGAATGGGGGTCAGGTTAAGGGGTGAAAGATGGAGAGGTGACACGGGGTTGGAAGGTGGAAGATAGGAATGGTGGGGGTGAGAGGTGAGGGTGGAGGGTGAGAAGCAGCAGGGCAAGGAGGTGGGGTGCCAGTTGTGGGGCAGGCTCCTTTGTCCCATATTTTGGGTGTGGGGACCTCTGTGGTCTGTGGACAACAGCAGGTCTGGCTTGTCCTTTTCATCCTTCCCTCTGGGCCTCCCTCAGGACTCCCTAGATGGTTGGTAGGAAGGTGAGGGCTCCTCCTCTGGCTGTGACCTATGTCCAAGTCAAAGCAGGAGAAAACACGGATAGTTTCTGGTGCCAGGCTCTAGGGGGACACTAAACTATCACCAGCAACAAAATGAGACAGATAAATCATCCTTAAAGAAGGCCTTCCAGGGGCTGGCACAAAACTGCCCTCACGTACAGTAGGAGATGCAGGCCCAGGAGGAGAGCAAAGTGGGCAGGCCGACCTCAGGACGTGGGTGTTGTGAGTGGAATGTACAGGAGTGGGGCAGGGGACACAGGTTAGTCCCCCTCATCAACTCTCCATGTCTCCTCCATCAGCAGTGACTAAGCTGGGCACAAATGTCTGTTTGCAGGATTGTGTGTCTGGGTGGAGCTCTGCCACTGGGTGCTGTACCTTGGTGATCCTCCAAAGTTCCCAGTGGTGGAAGGATGCAGGGGAGAGCCTTCTGCCTATGGTGGCACACATGGGCCTCATGAGGACACTCAGGGCTTGGGAAGGTGCCCAGGGAGCGGTAGGGATCTGCCGAGCTGCAGCCCCAGTTTGACCTCACAGGGACATTTCGCACTGAGCTTCAGTGCCCACACAGGAGATGCCCACCAGTTGCACCAGCCTTCTGGAACAATAATATTCTAGCAGAATCAGGTTTGTAGCTTTTGTTCTCATTGTATGGAAAGTCCACTCGTTGTTAGTATTGACTATCACTGCCAATTCCACCTTAACAATGATTTTTCAGGAGCTCTGCAGCTGGATAGAGGGGTAGTCTCCTCCTGCCCCAGGGAAAAGCCCAGGCTACCTTGGGAACTGTGCCATCTCCATGAGACCTCCAGGACAGAATTTGATGAATCACTGCTCAAGAAACCACAAAGAAGTCTTCACTCAGCTGCCAGAGTAGGGAGGCCAACACCACCGCACTCAACGCCCCCACAGCCATGACCTCAGTGACCAAAGACAGCATCAGATCTGCTCACAGAGTGGAGGGCCTAGGCCCAGGTCACCTCTGGGAAAGCATAGCTGTCCCACAAAACTAACCCGAAATCCATGTAAAAACCCACAAACCAGAAGCAAAGCAAGCAGAGAGAAGGAAGTACTGTAGGAAGCTGAGCAGTGGCTCTCCTTGAACCCTGCCTGCATGCCGGGGCTCATCCCAGGTGAGGCTCCCCTGTCCTGCACCAGGTGGAAACTGAGTGCTTCCAGCACCCCTTGGGGCCAGTAGAACACAGTGCTAGGAATCTGAATCTTGAGAGCTGGAGGGCTCCTTCCACATTGCCTAACGTTGCCCTCTAAGACATTTATTTCCTAGCCATGGAACAACTCTGTCACACAGAGCCCTACCTGGATGCCCAGTATACATGACTTGGGAATAAAATGGGAGGAGGCCGGCCCTGGAGCACTCTCAAGACCCTGCCTGCCCCTGCGGGCTTCCAGAGCAAGACTACAGGGTGGTCTTTCCCACTCAGAACTTCCACTGTGTGGGTAAGTCACACGACTTGCCCGAGCCAGAGGTGACTGAATGGGCTGTGTAATTTCCATATTTCCTTTGTAGTGAACAAAGGCATGATGTCAATGAGAGAAGTCAGCTGGTCCTCCAGCAAACAGAACAGAGGCCTCAGCTCATTTTCCTGAGCAGGGAACTCCACCCCACCCTACACCCCAGCAGGGCTGGACCACCATCTCAGCCAAGACCCAGGCAGGAACCTGAAGAGCCTCGGGCAGCACTTAAACACTTTAACTGTCCCCTCGGGGCTCCAGGAGCCTAGAAGGAGACGCAAGGACCCTACAGTGGGGAAAGCTCAGACTGCCCACTTCCTTCTCCAAAGCCTGCTCCACCAGTCTGGCCACCGTCACCTGTGGCTTTGAGGCAGGATAGGTAGTCAAGGAAGTAATCATGTTTTTGGGACCTGGCAACCGTGGGATGTACAGTCAACACAGTAAGCCTCAGCATTCACACTGTAGTCCAGCTAATTCAAGCACAGCTATCTTCAGTAGGACATCTCCCCCTCTAGAGAGCACTGCGCACTTTAATTTTACTTGTGCCCAGACTGACCCTTTGCTCATTATAACAGCAAAAACACATCCCTGGGTGGAGATTTAAGATGCTAATAAGATGTGACTTATGAACAAGCATGTTCAGCTACTACGCATGTGCCCCCAGAGGACCACCCAGAACATGCTTATAGCAACACCTCCTTATGAATAATCATGAAAGGCGCCCATAAAGGGAGTGTCCCTAGTGCCCGTCTTTGCGGTCTCATCCTTACCCTGCAGCCTACCCTGAATTATCTCTGTCAGGGTGTACTATCTATTCTGCACCTAACTTTCAAAATTTTCTTTCTCCTTTGTAATAAATTGCACTGTTTTGCATCTCCCTTGCTGTGTCTCTCTTGCTGAAATTCTTCTAAATCAAGAAGATAAGAACTGAGGTCTCACAACAACCATAAACACCTTGGAAGGTTTTTCCAGGCATGTGATGGGTTTGAGCGAGTCAGCCACTACTGGCCTTGCCTTCTTTGGAAGGGAGGGCAGGCACAGGCTTCCTCTATGAGAAGCGAACACTCAGGGAGAGAGGTCAGCCTGGGGCCTCAGGCCCACCCTGATCTTAGCATGAGAGCTGATTGCCCTTCAGGAGTCAGGAGCCCAGAATAAACTCTGAGGCCAGCTTGATAAGCCTTATCAACAAGGTCTCTTTGAGTTGCTTACAATATTTTTAAACATCTGAGAAAGTCTAAGAGTAGAAGAAAATCAGATCCCGCAGATCAAAGCTGCCAGCAGCTCAGTGGGAAGGAACCAAGCTCTATGCATTCAGAAAGGCTGGGTTTATTTAGGCCCAAGGATGCTTGGGAGCCTGAGAAGCAACTCAAAAGTGTGGGAAATTAAAATCATTAAGAAATATGCAGCAAATTCTGTCAAGCCTGTAATCCCAGCACTTTGGGAGGCTGAGGCGGGTGGATCACGAGGTCAGGAGATCGAGACCATCCCCACAACATGGTGAAACCCGCCTCTACTAAAATGGACAAAAACTAGCCGGCGGTGGCGGGCGCCTGTAGTCCCAGCTACTCGGAGGCTGAGGCGGAGAATGGCAAACCCGGGAGGTGGGAGCTTGCAGCGGAGCCGAGATCACGCCACTGCACTCCAGCTCATGACAGAGCCGGAGACTCACTCAAAAAAAAAAAAAAAAAAAAAAAAAAAAAAAAGAAATATGCAGCAAATTCTGATTTCCCAAAACCGCCATTGAGGCCATAACCAATCTTACCGTTTCTCTTCTCTGCCACAACCTCCAGAAAACCGCTGGGCTTGGGAGAGGTGGAACTTCTTCCTGGCTACTTCTTTTACCGTCTATTCTTACCTACTTTCCAGAAATTCAGTAGAAATTAATTTTTCAAATTTTATTCATCCAAGCATCTAGATGATCCACTTCTGTGTTTAACTGGCCATAGGCAGCAGAACAGAATCAGAAAGTATGACCATGTAGAGGAAAAAAACCACTGGTCAAGATATCACAAGTCATCAGTTCAAATCCTGTTTCTATTGCCAATGTGCTGTGTTTGCCTGACAAGTTATCTAACATATCCTTCCTCATTTTTCAAAGGGTCTGTTGCCTAGACCTGTGGTTCCCAACTCTAGCCCCTGAAGAAGGGCTTGTGAAAGTTCAGACTACTGCCTCACCTCCATCCCACACCCCCAGGCCCCATTCTGAGTTCCTGACTCAGCAGGTCTGGGGTGGGAGCTGGGGATCTCATTTCTGAACAAGCTGAATTTCTAAACAAGCTCATTTCTTCTGATGCTGAAGCTGCTAGACTAACAGCTGGCCTAGAACAGCAGCTCAAGCTGTGGGTGTGATTTGTAAGTTACCTGTAATGCAACAATGCCTTCCCAGTTCACTCAGCCCCCTCTCATTGTCCAATCAGAAACACACAGCCCCTCTCAGGATGCTCCTCTGATGTGTAAAGGGCATGGTCATCCCAAGCCATTATCCTTGAAGGCCTTTCTCCCCTGGGTGCACAAGCAGCATCCTGTGCATCTTATTTATTTATGTATTTGTTTATTTTTATTTATTTATTTATTTAGAGAGTCTCACTCTGTCACCCAGGCTGGAGTGCAATGGTAAGATCATAGTTCACTATAGCCTCAAACTTCTGGGCTCAAGCCACCCTTCTGCCTCAGCCTCCTGAGTAGCTGGGACTACAGGTGCACTCCACCACTCCCTGTGTGCTGTATTAAGTACTGCCTGTCCTGCCGTGCAGTGACAAGTGAGGAGAAGACAGTTTTGAGCACCTGCCACAGCCTGGCCTGCCACCTGCTAATGACACTCCTTATAGCAAGTTACTGAGCTCTCTGTAAAATGGCTATCGTGAGTCCTGCTTCACAGGACTGTTTTCAGAATGAAAGGATTAATACAAGTGAAGTAGTTAGTACAGTGCGTGGCATCAAGGACATGCTGGGGAATGTTTGCTATTCCTATTTTCTTACCACACTGCACAGTTTAACCTTACACTGGAGGTGATGACATCCCAGAAGGATTCTGAGCAGGGAATGGACATCAGCAAGCCTCCTGCAGGGTGGGCGGGGGCTGTCACTGGGAGTCCAGGTGGGTCAGGAGGAAGAGGCAGCTTGCAGGGATATTTAGGGGACTTTGTTCAGCATCTGAATGCAGAGTATGAGAAGAGAGGTGTGGTATGGAGGGCAACCCAGGAGGGGCAGCTGGGGCTGAGGAGATGGGGACAACACCTTCCACTGCAGACGCCTTGGGCTTCAATTGCCTGGGAAATGTGTAAGTGGAGCTGCCCTGTGGGCAGTTAGAAATACTGGTTAAAATTTTTCCATTAATGATGACACTCCATCAATGACAAAATGATTACATATGCCCCTTCTAAAGGGTCACACTCCTGGAAGAGGCAAAGTCATCAGATGGGGACATCTCGTGATTAAAACATTAATTACCCTGGAACAGGTCACACACACACACACACACACACACACACACACACAGTAGCTGACCTTTGCCCACTTTCTCACTTCTGCTGGATCCACTGAGAGACCCCACTCCACCCCCAGGCTCATAGGCTCATGCCTGGATCCAGCCTAACCCAGGTGTGATGTAGATCTGCCCCAGGCACAGACATGCCACCCAAGCCTCTCCTACATTTGAAATGAAGATGTGGTCCAGGTCCATCCCAAACCTGAAGGCTGAGCCACAGAGCCGGACCCACATCAGCCCCCAGGGCTGCATTGTGTAAACTAAAAATAAAATTTGAAGACCCCCAACCATCAGAATGAACCCATCCTCTTAGCCAAGGCCATTCCAAAGTTAACCTGAAAAACTAGGTCAGGCCATGATGGGAAGTGGGGGTCAGACATGCCTCATTATATCTTCCTCCCTTTGGAATTCAGGCACAACTGACCAGCAGTAACATTTAAACAGAGACCTTAAGACTTTTGTAGCAATAAGACACCCAATTCCAGCCTGACTCTAGCATAGCATCACATGACAGATAGCAGACCCTGAAACAGATTGAAGTATTTTACCCTAAAATATATGTCTTTGGCAATATGTCTTTGTCATATTTTGAAATGGCCCTGCAAAGCTGTCTCTTGTGGGGAAAATCTATATTCTGTGGAGAATCCCTTTCCCTTTCCAGGTCTTTTCCTTCATCCAGGAGAGAATTAAGTAAGAGTTTGACACCTTTTTAAGTCTGATGAAAAACATTGGCTGGGCACAGTGGCTCACGCCTGTAATCCTAGCACTTTGGGAGGCCAAGGTGGGTGGACCACCTGAAGTCAGGAGTTCAAGACCAGCCTGGCCAACATGGTGAAACACCGTCTCTACTAAAAATACAGGAAAAAAAAAAATCAGCTGGGCATGGTGGTGCATGTCTGTAATCCAGCTGCTCTAGAGACTGAAGCTGGAGGATCACTTGAACCCAGGAGGCGGAGGTTGTAGTGAGTTTAGATTGCACCACTGCACTCTATAGCCTGGGCAACAAGAGTGAAGCTACATCTCAAAAAAAATAAAAAATAAAAAAAGAAACATCTACGATCTTTTCTTTCTGAAGCCTGCTACCTGGAGGCTTCATCTGCATGATAAAACCTTGGTCTCCACAACCCCTTATCTTAACCCAGACACTCCCTTCTATTGATTCCAGGTCTTTAGATAAGCTCTTGCAACCAATACTCCCTTCTATTGATTCCAGGTCTTTAGATAAACTCTTTCAACCAATTGCCAATCAGAAAATCTTTGAATCCACCTATGACCTGGAAGCCCCCTACTTCACATTGTCCCACCTTTCTGGACCAAACCAATGTACATCTTACATGTATGGATTAATATCTTACATATAAAATCAGGCTGTAGCTTGACCACCCCGAGCATGTGTTCTCAGGATCTCCTGGGGCTGTGTCACTGGCATGTCCTTAACCCTGGCTAAATAAACTTCTGAAATGATTGAGATTTGTCTCAGATATTCTTTGGTTTACAAATGCCAAGAGCCCAACTTGGAACCCTGTCCGCCCAGGGCTTACACGCCCACAAGCAACCCCTTTGCCCAGGTGAGCACTCACTTTCCACCCGAGGAGTGAGCCTGACCTTGAATCCCTGCACACCTGGGGCCTTGGACAAGTCCTCCCTTCCCTGCTCCTGTGGTTTTCTGGACCAGCCTTGTCCAGGGGATGGAGGAGACTCCTGGTCTCCCCTGGCCCTATTCCTTCTGGATCTCACTTCCTTTCCTAGTTCTGAGCTACTGAGAAGTCCCTCACCACCTCCAAGGTTGCCCAAGAGTCTGCAAGGTCTGTTCTTGACAATAGAAATGAAAAAATGGTAGAGAACTGACCATGGTGACCAAACAGGAAATATGTAGGAAACTGTTCCCAGTCAGGATTTCTTCAGAGCCTTGTCAGAGAAGAGCAGAGAAGCTATGGACACAGCTCTGAGTTCCCCTGGGGCTAGACTGATTGTCCTGGTCATTTGTGTATTTACACAGAAAAGACAGGAAACTTCCTTATCAATTATTAAGTGAGCATGATGCTAAAATTTACCCATGTGTTTTCATTTGTTTAATTTTGCTTGATTTTGAAGTTTTTGACATTAGACAACCAGAGATGGATGAAATGCTGATTTTTTATAGCAGTTAGGATGAGTATAGGAATTGCCCTATCCTGCCTTCCCCAAACCCAGAAAAAGGACAGTACAGGAATTAACAACTTCTAAAAACAAAAGAGAAGGAGGCAGTGATCTCAACACATTACAGACTAACAGAAACATGGAAGTATGTTGAAGGATAAAAGAGAGTGAGGAGGAGGGCAGCCTAGAATGCATAGCAGGGCGGTCTCACAGTGGAGGAGAGAGACCCTTGCAACAGTGGGAGGGAGGACAGCTGGGCTGCAGAAAGACCACTCCTCGGTAACTGAGATTGCAGCTCCCACTGCTCCCAACTCCTTACAGCCAAACTAGCATTTTGCCTTTAGGGAAGAAGTCTGGGGAATATTTATCCAAAGATATTAAACATGTTGCCTGGGGAGAATTAAGGCAGTAGGAGGAGGATGGTGACCCTAAGTAAAGAACTCTTGGGAGGTACCCAGGCTAAAAGTCCAAGCCCCCTCCCCTTCTCAACCTGAAGTCTAACCTTCAGATGACAAAACCCCGCCCACACACGTCATTCCCTCTATGCTCTGCCAATACCACCTCCACACACACAATTCACACATAATCTCAGTCAGTCCTCTGATACTGGGGACAGACTAGAGGGAAAGAGAACTATATGTATTGAAGCAGAAGAGAACAACCCCAGGAAAATCCATCCAGCCTCTTGTTCTGAAATCTCATGGTATAAGAATGCCAGACATCTTAAAAACACCAGCACCATGAAGAGAAAGATCATGATGAGCAAATGAACACCTGCCTCAGAAGATAATTTGGAAAACAGAAAAAAAAAAAGTTAAACAACTTACATTAACATCAAAAAGTCAAAAAGATACTGACTCCATGTATTAAAAAGAACGACATGTGTGAAAAATAAAACAATTGCAGGACAACAAGAATCTTTTAGAAATTAAATATAGAATTTGTAAAATTATATCTATCTATATCTGTATTTATCTCTATACCTTTATCTATATATATCTAATCTATATCCAGATATATAGATTATATCTAGATATATATATCTAATATAGATATAGATAAGATATATATTACACACACATAAGTTTGTGCGTGTATATATATACTATATATAGATATAGATTATATTTATATATAGATATCTACATCTATATATACATCTAGATCATATCTATATTACACACACAAAAGTTTGTATGATAGTCAAGAAAAGCTCCTGGAACGTAGAACATAATTTCAAATAACTGGAAAATTTTTGAAAAGACAAGAGATAGAACGTCAATACAGAAGGTCTACGCCCTCAATCAGGAGTTCTGAGATGAAAAAAATGTAGAAGGCAGGAAATTACAAAAAATATTATATAAGAAAATTGTTCTGATTCAAAGAAAAACAGGTCTTCAGAATGAAAGGGTTCATCAAGTTCCTAGAACAATTAACAGAAAAAGACACACATGTAGATTCTTGCCTATGTCATTACAGAACAGAAAGATAAAAGAAAAAAGAAAAAATTTACAGAAAAAATAACCATAAGGGATGAAGAATCACACCAGTCATACTACAACTGACCATACTTTTAATCAAAAGTGACTGGAAAACATATTTTCAGACACGTAAGGATGAGAAAATTTATGCTCATGCACTTCTTCCGAGAAAGGCACTTAAGGAAGCAGTCCCGTAAAAAGTGAGTGAAAGCCAAGATATAGGAAGATATAGGATACAAGTCCAAGAGTCCAGTGAAAATATGTCCCTGGGATGATGAGTTTGCTCTGGAAATTTATTAGTTCACCTCAGAAGAGGAAGTCCATCTGTCCATGTCTCCTAAATAATAGATGGAATGAGCAAGGCACTGGTTAAGGGTAAATACACTGTGAGGAAAACATAGCTGTCTTCTCTTAAGAACAGAGCAATCAGAAACTTCAAGATTAACTGATTTTAAAAGCATTTGTATAAAAAAGCACATATGTAATGTAATGTAATGTTATGCCTAACATATAGAACTATAATATACATATTACATAAAAAACAAAAAGTCAAATGGCAGCTATAAATCATACTACATCATAAATAACATTAAATATGAATGGATTAAAAAATACTATCAAAAGGCAGAGATTTTCAGAGTGTCTAAAATAAAACAAATAGACTGAAAATAAAGGAGAGAAAAGAATGTGTCATATACATAGCAACCATGAGAAAGCTGGAGTACATATACTAATACCAGATAAAATAGATTTTAAAACAAAAGAAGCAAAAAATGTTACTAGAGATAAAGAGGGACATTTCACACTAATAAAAGGTATCTCCATCAGGGAGATACAACAGTTATAAACATATATGCACTTAATAACAGAACACCAAAATACATGAAGCAAAATTAATAGAAATAAAGGGAGAAATAGACAATTCAATAATAATAGAGACTTCAATACCTCACTTTTAATAATGGATAGAACAACTAGACAAAAGACCAACAAGGAAACAGAAGACTTGAGTACCACCACAAATGGACTAGACCTAACAGATATCTATAAAGAACTCCACCCAACAACATTATTTATACATGCTAACCAGTTTGATACTTAGGTAAAATGGACAAATTCTTAGAAAGACACAAAATATCAACACTGACTTATGAAGAAATAGATAATCTGAGTAGACCTATAACAAGTGAAGATAATTCATAATTTAAAAAACTAGAGATAAAGAGGGACATTTCATACTAACAAAGGGTCATTCCATCAGGAAGATACAACAGTTATAAACACATATACGCTTAATAACAGAACACCAAATTTTTCTAATTGTCTCAAGGGCATTCTTTTTATTATCTGTTTGTTGGAATCAGAACCCAAATAGATGTAGTCTGCATTTGCATTTCATTATTTCTCTTAACACTTTTCTATTCTACTTATACTTTCCTTCCATTTTTCCTCCACAACAGTGATTTGTTTGAAAAACTAGATATTTGTCTGTGGAATACCCCACCTTATGATTTGGCTATTGCTTCCTTATGGCATTGTACAGCTTGTTCCTCTGTCATCTGTAATTTTTTTTTTTTTTTTTTTGAGACAGAGTCACCTGTCACCCAGCCTGGAGTGCAGCTGTATGATCATAGCTCACTACAGCCTTGAACTCTGCCTCAGTCTCTCAAGTAGCTGGGATTACAGGTGCATGCCACCATGCCCAGCTAATATTTTATTTTAGAGATGGGGTCTCACTATATTGCCCAGGCTGGTCTTGAACTCCCAGGCTCAAGTGATCCTCTCACCTCAGCCTCTCAAAATGCTAGGATTACAGACGTGAGCCCACACACCTGACCTGTATTTTCTATAAACTTGTAGATACAGAGATTCTTTTTACACAGCTTCATTGAGATATAATCTAGATACCACATTCATTTAAGCTGTACAATTCAATGGGTTTCAGTATATTTGCAGATACATTCATCACCACTACCAATCTTAGAACATTTTTATCACCATAAAAAGAAATGCCATACCTTTCAGCTATCACCTCCCTGTTCTCCCATCCCTCTCTCTCACCCAGCCCCTAGGAACCACTCATCTATTTTCTGTCTCTGTAGATTTTCCATCCTGAACTTTACTGTGAATAGAATAACATATGGTCTTTTGTCACTAGCTTCTTTCACTTAGCATAATGTTTTCAAGGTTCATCCAAGTTGTGGCATGTATCAATACTTCATTCTTTTTATAGCTGAATTATGCTCTATTGTATGGATATACCACATTTTACTTTCTTATTTATCTGCCGATGACACTTGAATTGTTTCTACCTTTGGGCTATCATGAATAATGCTACTATAACTATGTGTGCACAAGTTTTTGCATGGGAATGGGGTGAGAGTGGAAATGGTTTGGGGGAGACCAGTGTTTTTCCTTAAAAGCCTTCTGCTGTATCTCCTTTGTTTATATTTTTCAGTGTTACATTGATAAAAATGTAAAACGCATGTGGCTGAGACAGGCTCTTGGATCAAATGCTCCGTGTTTCTCAGCATTTCTCAGTTTTCTTGGAGTGAGGCTGGGACTCATGGACTAGAGGGAGCTGATGTGAGTCCCCTCCACAGCACAGCCATTGACAGCCCACGAGTTTCCTCCAGCCTCTCTTCTCCTTCGAGCTCCCATGTTGAGAAGGTGAGCCCAGGACATGGACAACAGTTCATCTGGATCCCAAGTCACCCAAGGACCTGTGGGACCTGGAGAGCCACACAACACACACGGGACTTGGCACACAGGGGACTGAGCTCTGCTGGGTTAAGCCACTGAGAATACAGATTTTGTTTGTTATTGCAGAACAGCCTAGACTGGATGATACAAAGGGAATTTAAAAATAACAACAGGACATTATAAAGTGAGGATTAGGGAACATTTAAAAATTACTCTCAAAAACTAGTGAATGTGGGGGTGTTGGATTGTCATCAATGTTTTCTGATTTTATGAACAAAATTCCCAGCATGTGCTCTTAAATGTGCAATGACCAGACACCATGTGAATCACGCCCACAGGAAACCCACTCACCGGCGGCAGCAACGCATTCAAATGCAAGCACAGTGCCCACCTTACTTAGCTGGTCCTTCAAGACCAAAGAGATGAATCAATGATAAATGACTCAGGGAATAATTTTAGACATAAGAGGGCTGACTAAACAATTCTGAAGATGTTGAAAAGTAAAGTGTTCCAGACTCCATCTCTGAGGCTTCTCTTAGAGACCCAGCTACTGGCACTTTCCAGATACTATTTTAGAGTCAGTATTCTTGACACCTTACGAATAGGGCTCAGAAGATGCCCCAGGCAGCTTCTCATCACGTTTCCAGTGATCTCAGTGAAAGGTGGGAAGGCACAAAGGTTGGTATACTGTGGAGTAAATTTAGATGCAGAACTGTTTTGCATTCTTATTTCTCTGAGTAATCTGTTCTCTGCCAAGTTTCCCCCTTTATAGTCAGGGACCAACCAATTACCATGAAAATCAGATGAATAAATATTGAAGAGAATGTGTTCATTGCCTATTTTGGTGTCCCCACAGCAAGAATGCAATGTTACATTTTTAATGAAGTCTTTCATTTCCATTTTCTTTTTCAGCTAAAGCTGTCTTCCATAGGATCAATTTAACTAAAAAATTAGATCCAACAAAAGAGCCCTCCCGCCGAAGAACAGTCATTAGTAGGTATGACTTGACAAAATTTCTCAACAGTACTACAAGTTTCTCCTCCAAAATTAAAATTGTATGGTAAACACAGCTTTGGGCATTGGCTCGCTTGGATACCTGGTTTAATCATATTTCCACAAATTTATACTCTCTTTATGTGCTACATTATGATACCGATTTTTAATGTATAATAAGTATGTTATCAGTAGTACACAGTTCTTTCTTAAGTCATTCTTTGACATATACAGACTAAGCGGACAAACAAATTCAATCATCTTTGTTCTATGACATCTTTAACTAGATTTTAGCTTTTTGTTTTTTTAAATATCTAAAATTTTGAACTGAAATATTTATATTCTCATAGAATTGCTTGGGTATCTTCTCCCCTATTTTCTTTTAGATAATCACAACTGTTAGTTTATGCAAAGAGGAAGAAGTCCGAGCTGATTCTACTTCGAAAATTTCATTTCTGATTCTACGTCTGCCAGTAGCATGTGACCCTCAGCACCCCATCACCTCCACAGGCTCTCAACTCTTAACCTATAAAAGCCTAGGCCAATCTTTGTGTTTGCTCATCAAATGCTTGTTGAACACTGCTATGTGCCAGGCACTATTCTACACGTTGGGCGCTATGGCACTAAACAAGTTTGCTACCCTCATGGGGAATACAGTCCAGTAGAAGACACTAGCCAAATAATGAAGAAATTAACAAAGAAACAAATGTTTGTTTGTGGTAAGTGCTTTAAGGTAAAAACAAATCAGAATGCAGAAACAGGGGGTATAGAGGGGATCCTATTTGGGATAAAAAGGTTAGGGAAGGCTTCTCTGAAAAGACTTCTCTGATGTGGAGGAAGCCTAGCTCATCTTAAGAGGTGAGTAAAATGGCAAAATCTTGATATCAAAATCAGATGAGCATATACAGGCCAAGGCAGCAAAGACAAGACAGGTTTTACTTACAACAGAGATTCAACAAAATCCTAAATAAAACATTCGGTGACCAAATCCAATAATGTATTTCACGAGAACGATGGCAAGGTGAAGCAGACTTTATGACAGGATTACAACATCAAAAACATCTAGCTGTGTAATTCTCCATATTAACAATTTAAAAAACAATTATTATCTCAAAAGGTGCTGAAGAAGTAGTTGATACAGTTCAACACCTATATATAATCAAAGTAATTAAATAATGTGTAAGTTCCATGAGAGCAGATATTTTCTTTTAAAACAGGTTCATAGACATTTTCCAGCTGCCAAAACACAATGTCTGGACATAGCAGACATTCAGTACATATTTGCTGAATGAATGAATAAATGGATGAATGAAATTTTTTAGGACAATCAGTGAAAAGATAATCTCCCCAAAGCCTACTGCAACCAGTGCAATCATTCCTTTTCAAGTTTGGAGTGGACAAGGACACTCTCCCCTGGCCAGCCTTTGTAGGTGCCTCTAGTCAGAGCAAAGGGGGGTGAGAATACCACGTAAGGGTGAGCCCTGGAGGGCAGGAGGTGAAACTGTCCGGGTCTGCAATGGCGGGACCAATGTTCCAGTAAAACTACTGGAAGAAGCAAAGTGTCCAGACACAAGATCACACAACATTCCTCTCTCTCCAGCAAAAATGGCTGAGAAAAAGAAACTCAAAATAACATGCCACTTACAACAGGAGCTAAATCTAGACACTCTAGGAAATAATCTAATAAAGGAGCTAGAAGAATTTGTGGGAAAAATTTGACAACTCTACCAAAAAAAAAAAAAACTGAGTTACTGGAGACTTATGCCATGCTTGTGGCTGTGCTGATCTAATACAGAAAAAGTGTTGGGAAAAAGCTGAATGTCGGGAGGGAAACTGAGGCAGGGCTTGTATAATGTCCTCGGGAATGTGTCTAGACTTGCTGGCTCCTTGCTTCTAGCCCTCCTAGGCTTCTAGATCGATTGTATTCCCATTATCTCAAGTAGCAGAACATGTTCCATATAAAAGCTGTAAATCATGTGCTTAATGCAACGTGTCCTTTTGACCGCCACATTCACACCACCTGTTTCTTTGTTGGATTACCAATAAATACCGTAGGCTCCCAGAGCTCGGGGCCTTTGTAGCCTCCACGATCGCAATGGCCCCCTGGTGTCCCACCTTTCTCTCTCAAACTGTCTTTTTCTCAATCCTTTGACTCTGCTGGACTTTGTCACCCCCATGACCTAGTGTTGGGTCTGATCTCCCCAACAAAAATGTCTGTTCTTCCTCAAATTAATCTATATACATTCAATGCAAGCCCTATTGAAATCCCAGCACATATTGTTGGTGACTTGAAAAACTGATTCTAAAATCAGTGTAAAGAAGAATATATATCTGCAGCTCAGTAGAATGTTTTAGAAAAAGGAGAATCAAGAGGAAGGACTCACACCACCAGATACTAAGAGAGTTCCAAAGCCATAAGGATGGAAACAGTATGGTACTTATACAAGGACTAAACAGATCAGTAGAATAGAATCCAGCATCCAGAAACAGACCATGGTGCAAAGAACTTAGTATGTTTTCAAAGGAACATCAGGACAGCAGAGAAGAGATGAATGATTTAGCAAATGGTGACAGAAAAACTGGCTTACCCTCTGGAGATTTAAAAACATGTTGAACCTCGGCCAGGCGTGGTGGCTCACACCTCCCAGCACTTTGAGAGGCTAAGGCAGGTTGATCACCTGAGGTCAGGCGTTCAAGACCAGACTGGCCAACATGGAAAAACCTGTCTCTACTAAAAATACAAAAACAAACAAACAAGTAAACAAACAAACAAAAAATGTATGTATATATGTGTATATATGGTGTCTCTATCTCATTTCAAATTCAAAAGTACCTTCAGTTGGAATTAAAGCCCACATGTGAAAGATGAAACTATAAAGCTAACGAAAGAAAATATATATTCAAATCCAGTATATTTGTGATTTGTGGGGGAGAAAAACTTTAAAAGTCAAAACCATCAAGCACAAATGGGAAAACTGACAGATTCAGATGCATCCCATGAAAGACTTCTATTTGATGAAGACTATCACAGACAAAATTATCAGATGGATGACAAAAGCAAGAGAATACATATGAAAATTCTGTTGCCGAAAACCTCAACAAGAAAGCCCAATCAGGAAGTCAAAAGAAAAACATGGAGAAAAGATAAGAACGTTAACTTTACAGGAAGAATCTGCTAATTTACTAATGAAGTGCAACCAAAGAATTACAAATCAAACAATGAGATTTTCCCTTTCTCCTTACTCCCACAAACTAGCAAACCTAGAGACTCTCTCAAGGAAGAGCAAGGATGTTGCTGGTGTGCGCCTCCGTAGCTCAGCCATTCTGAAAGCAAATCCAAGCCCCAGTGAAATTCAATGTATGTGTACCCTGTGACCAAAACGCCACTCTTGGCTCCTGTCCCAGAGATACCGTGCCCAGGTACAGAGAAAAACATGCATGAGAGTTTGTAGCAGCTTAGTCATCCTTCTCAAGAGAGCTCAGTAAGTGACGTGTGGACTGCACATGTGACCGGCCCCAGGCAGCCCACCACAGTAATGATCTGATAAACAGAAACCACCATGGACACATCTCAACAACATGTACGGTGGTGGAAAAGGAAGAAACAAAATGGGATTTGTGGAACAATATCATGTTTGCAAACTTTTTTCTTTTTTTTTTTTGAAACAGGGTCTTGCTCCATCACCCAGGCTGGAGTGCAGTGTTGCGATCACAATTCAGGGCAGCCTTGACCTACTGGGCTCAAGCAATCCTCCCACCTCTGTCTCCTGAGTGGACTACAGGCAGTCGCCACCACGCCTGGCTAATTTGCAAATTTCTAAAAGGCACAAACACAAAATGTTTTCTCAGAAGTACATGTATGTTAAAAAAGAAGATGGACTGGAAGGATATACATATATACGTTACATTCATGAGGAAGTGGCTGTCTCCGTGGAAGGGAAAGAGGAAGTAGCTACTGGCTGGAAGTGGGAAGTGCCTGCTTCCAAAGAAACAGAAAGAGGAACTGTTTAGAGTGCCAGGAGCTGTGGTGTTCAGGCAACTGAGTCTTGGCACCTGAGGTAATAAACCATTTTGGATAACACCCCCACCCCCGACTCATGCAGTTTAATTGTGTTCCAGTCCAGCTGAAGACAAAAGCTTCATCCCTCCCTGTCAATCAGAAAATGCAATGTTTTTAACTCCTATTAAATAACTCTACCCTGCTTTGTTGTTTTCACTGGATAAAAGGTTTTAAACAATCCTGGAATTTCACTCAATGGTTAGGTTGATTTAACTACATTTATGAAGCTTAGCAATTCTTGGACTATGCCCCAGGTAAAGTCGAATGTGTTTCTTGACAGGAAGATGAAAAATTCAGTGAAACCTACAGGATTATTCAGATACAGCTATAGTGCCAGGGATGGCCAACATCACTAGGAGTTACTTCTCTAAATGGGAAAACAAGAGACTTAGCAAAGGGGGTTTCATTTACTGATCATCACATTTTACAGCCTTAGAACAAAATCCTCAGTGATTCAACTTTTTGACAGAAGCATTCAAGGTAAATATTAAAAGCCTAGACGCCTGTACTTCCTTGTCCACTAGAAACATGTTTGTAAGGAAAATGCTCTCAGTTTCTGTATTTATTTACTTTAAAGGACATAAAAGTCAAGGCTTTCAGCCTAGGCCATAATTCTAAAAGTTTTAAAACTTGTGTGGGACCCTGACCACTGGCTCCTGGCTCCTGGCTCTGGCCTGATGACAGGAGTTGTCTGTCCCTGGGTTCCCCTGAAGGACTCGGTAGGCACTTGTGGATAGAGGTGGGAACGTGGAGGTCATTTGACAAAGTGACTTTAAGGCAGGTCTGTGCCCATCAGCAGGTCCGACCCCATCCCCACTGGGTGCTCACCGTGCCTTCCGGGTCCACGAGCAGCAGGTGCTTGGCCTGGCCATTGTGCATGCCCGTGAGGACAAAGGAGCCCGGGTTGGTGGTGCTCTTCCTGACCAGGAAGTCTCCGTCTTTCTCCAGCAGCCCCTCTGCCTCCTTCCTGCTCATCTCTCCTTGGTACCAGGTCTCAGCTTGCAGGTCCTCCAGCATCTTGGCATCCGGGGCTCTGGGTGACACAGGGCTGATGCACTCCACGGAGGCTGCCTTGCTTAACACGGGCCCCAAGGGCTGGTTCTTGAGAGCATCTTCAAAAGGTTCTGTCATCAACAACATTGACCAGCAACAAGTCAATCTCAAGAAAAGCAAATGATTAAAAAAAAAAAATACAGTGAGAGAGATGGAAATGCAAAGGCAACTCCTCCAGAAGGGGAAAACAAAAACCACTGGAAAAAACTAGCTGGCTGGTAATATAACAAGAGCCATCATAACAAGCATTGAAAAGCACAGCCCAAATTCTGGCATGACTTTCTGATGAGTCTGCTTTCCCAAGACAGCTGGGAGTTGTGCTATGTGCCAAGGAGTCAAGCACACCCTTTGTCTAGCTAGTTGGAATGACTTCATTTTTGCATGCTGCAGGAGGCCATGAATATCACATGCCATGTACTTTCTCTGGAACTTCAGCCAGCCTCTTTAACAAATTCGGAATAAAAATCTGCCAATACCAAAGGGAAAGATAAGCTACAAAGCTTTGATTTTTATGCAAAACAGGAGCCCAATCCACCAAAGATTTATTTCAAAATCTTTGCATCAGGCAAATTTTTAAAAGAGAAAGCTTATGGGTATTGGGTGCCTCTCGTGTGACTTGCCCCAGGCTAGGAGCTCCACCTCCCCTTAACCTTCACTTGTTTCCTTGTGGAACGAGGCTCTCGAATGAGTGCTTGAGACCATACTTGGTTTCATCCCCTTCAGAGCACACTTCTCAGTGCAAGGCATGTGTGAATGGTGAGATGGCTGCTCTAACAATAAATACCAGCAGCAAAAGAAGTAGCCAGGCATGTCTAACTAAATTCCTATGTTCGATTTTCACATAAGGTAGTGTGTATGAAAGAACTCTGAAAACTGCACACAGTGCTATGCAAGTGGAAGGTAGTGTGATGATTATTTCAGCCTACACTGTCTACCCAGCACAACACAAGCAGCACAAGAACAGGAATAGTTCTTTCCTGAGCATAACTACACCCTCAGAGCCCAGCATTGCTCCTGGGACACAGTTCATTCACTATAGTC
Organism: Papio anubis; assembly: GCF_008728515.1. Taxonomy (NCBI): domain Eukaryota; kingdom Metazoa; phylum Chordata; class Mammalia; order Primates; family Cercopithecidae; genus Papio; species Papio anubis. Next base: position 8,812,124 of record NC_044988.1, on the reverse strand, counting down.
AACAAATGCTGTAAAATAAGCCAAACTTGCTCATTGTTAGTACAGGGTGGGCAGAAGTGAGGTGAATAAATGAAACTAAAATTAGCTCTTTTTGACGCTTATTAATCTTTGACAGATTTGGAGATAAAAATGTTAGAATCATTGGCAAAAATTATGTTTGTGGATGTTCTTTTTCATCTGACTTTTTTCCTGATTACCTGGAATTATCATTTGTATTATATTGTTTCAACACCATCACCACCTTTGCTATCATCTACATCATCAAAATCGTCAGCATCATCTCCACCATCACCACTATATCCACATTCACTTTTATTGGCACCACCACCATCAGCATCACTACCATCGTCACCATCATCATCATCACCATTATCACCATCATCCCCATTGTTACCAGCATAACCATCATCAATACCATCATTGTCACCACCATCACTGTCACTACCACCACCAGCAGCAGCAGCAGCAGCAATAGCATCACCACCATCAACATCATCATCACTATCCCCTCACCATTATCACCACCACCACTACCATCAGCATCATCAGGATCATCACCATTATTACCACCATCTGCACTGTCATCATCACTATCATCACCATCACTGTCACCACCATAACCATCATCATCACCATCACTGTCACCAGCAGCAACAGCAGCAGCAGCAGTAACAGGTGCAGCAGCAGGATCACCACCATCAGCACTATCATCACTATCACCATCACCATCATCACCACCACCACCACCATCGGCATCACCACCATCATCACCATCATTATCACCATCACCACCACCACCTTCACCACCAGCATCATCACCATCATCATCACCATCACCATCATCATCATGACTGTCACCACCACCACCACCACTATCATCATCATCAGCAGCAGCAGCATCACCATCACCATCACCACCATCATCACCATCACCATCACCATCAGCGCCACCATCACTATCACTACCATCACCATCTTTCTACCACCACCATCATCATCACCATCACCACTACCACCATCACCAATCACCTCACCATTATCACCATATCAGCACCATCATCATCACTATTACTACCATCACCATCATTATCACCACCACCACCACCATCAAAATCACCATCAGCAGCAGCACCACCATCACCACCACCGTCACATCAGCACCACTATTATGTAGAGCTACTGGTTCAAAATAAAGAACACAGAGTGCTGGCTGTATTTAGTTCCACACTTTTCAACTGGCACCAGCCTTTCTAAGGCTCTTTTTACATTCTGTTTCCCCTCCTTAGGTTTTGAGAGCAAGAGGAGAAATTAACTGATGGGAAAAGGGTAGCTCTGGTTCTCATTTTTTCATCCCAAACACCAGCCAATCTAACTTTCCTTAGGGTCTGAGTCCAGGAGTCATTGGTAAATTGACTATATTAAACAGTAAAAGTGGTCTAACCAAATATGGAACTATTAAACTGCAGTTTGGAGGTACTAAAACAACTCCAGCAGAAGCTTCGAGAGCTACCACTGTGCTTTGCATCTTGAAAAAGTGGCTTCACATTTCTCAAGCTGTTTTCACATTTTTAAAAATAAAGGCACTGGCGGGACTGAATTAGGTGATCTAGCATTGAAGGTGGCTTCAAGCATTGAGATTCTACAGTTCTTGCTTAGATGATTTTTGTAAGTCAAAATGGGGTTCCAGTGTGTCTGGGAAGTGAAATTTGCTAGGGAGAAACAGTGTTGTTGTGATGAGGTTGCCTAATTATAAAGGCACTTAACCCTGTCCTCACTCATAGAAAACACCACAAATCACAGGTATTGGCCCAGCAAGGCTGCCTTTCACAAATGATAAAGTTAGTTAACTTCTAGGATTCTTCATTTCCTCCTCTGTAAAATAAAGGTAACAGTAGTTATCATAATACTTACCAGTAAAAATTTAAAAATAGGTGTTTAGCACATGGTAGAAACTCATTCAGAACTAGTCTCCATTCCCTCCCTCTTCAGCCTATAAAATTCTCAAGGAATATGAAAAGCAAATTTTAGGATATAAAGCTCTTGTGAGCTTGTGATGCTCTTTCAAAATTCTTTAACAAAAATTTTCACTTTCGTTAATCAGTTCATGAATGATTTAATTTCCTCACTCTATATTACAAACAGAAAGTCCGTGGTACACATCCCACTACATCGCTGTCTGCAATAGATTCCTACTACTCTCCTTATCCTGTTTAGTTTTCATCACTGAGGAGCACTTACCACTACCTGGTAATAGATACAGTTGTTTATTTAACCTCCATGAGGTAGAGACTTCGCTGGTTTTGTTTTCCTGTGTATCTCCATCAAGTAGAATAGTATTTGACAAATGGTAAGTGTTCAGTAAATATTTGGAGAGGGGTAAGAGGTGAGCAAGAGAGAAAAAATGAGAGAAAACAATGAGAGAGCAAGTGGGAGGAGGGGAGAAAGAGAGAAAACCCTCATAAGAGAGGGGTGTGTTGCAATTTCTTGCCTATCTGTTAAACGTTGGTCTGCTTCATAGACCGAGGGCTCTGTGGAAACACGGGCCATGCCATTTCATCTTTGCATCCTTAGCAACTAATACAGTAGCTGGCACATAATAGCCAATTACTATTTAAATGAATAAATAAACATTTGTGTATGTATATTGTCTCAATATATTTGCAGATCTTCAAGAGGAATGTCAATTCCAAAAAGAAGGGGAAATTGCTCTGTCTCTTGACTACAGAGAGGGCTATAATCCTAAACAAATCCAATCATCCCCCAGAAAAGTACAGCTAATCATCACCATTAATCAAAACCCTGCTATCAGAAAATTTAGTAATCACACAGATTTCAAATAAAAGGCAGGGTGAAAAGCAATCTCAAAAGAGAAGAAAACCAGAGACAAACAGAAACCCACTCATGTCAAAGAGGTCTTTCCTCGGGCTGCTCTCAGCGCTGCTGACCGCAGTCGGCCAGGCCTGCGGTGGGATCTGCTGGGTGTTGACGTAGGTGGGTGCTTCTCCTGTGGGTGCCACGTGCAGTTTCCCTTCTGGCATGCTGTAGATTTCCAACGACCCTGCAACAAGAAAGTGAGCCCCTTTTCTTTTATGACAGTGACACTATTCAAGCCACCCAGCCCTTCACAGAGAAGCTCTTCCGCCTGCAAATGGGAAAGCTCCTCCTTCAGATTCCTATCGGTGATATTGTCCTCTTCTGAGCTTATCACCACACACTGCTGTAACCTGGCCAAGATGTTTTCCAGTCCTTCATATCAACATGGGATCTGCCAGCCAATGTCAGGATGGACACCTTGATGGCTCCACGGTGATGGCCTTAGCAAAGATTCTGGCCCTTGCTGCCCTAAGACGGCAGGAGCCTGGCAGGCAGAACATGCCTGGTCTCCTCCTCTCCTTGACAAATGCTTCAAGATCAGATAACTGAGCAGAAGGACCACAAGCCTTATTTTAATTGATCTCGGTTTTTTTTTTTTTTTTTAATGTAAGCAAATGCTTTATAAATTAACTTCATTCAAGCAATACAATAGAAGCTCTGTTCTATTGTAGGAAGGAACTGAGAGAGACTCCTTCCTTACAAAATAGGGCTGCAGTTACTGCTTCTGGGTCTGTGAAGGAAGCCCAGGGTGGGTGTGCAAGGGAAGAGCCCCCTCTGCTGAGGCAGTGACGCTGCCTCATGGGACTTCACAGCTAGGCAATGGGTTTGCTGAGGCTGGGCCCGGGCTGTTCTGTCACCCAGACCTAGTAGCCCGAGAACGCCTGCTCAGATCCTTCTCGGAGTCTTTTTGCGTGTGCGCCCTGTCTCCAGTCTTCTTACATAAACATGTTCGCAAGAACGCCCTGTGGCGTTCACATTTCTGGAAAGAGGGTGTCTTTCACACCCTATGGGCGGTGGTGTGTTGAAGCCAGCTCAATCCAGCTGGCAAGAGTTGGTTCAGGGCTTTTTAAAAAGCGTTCCCAAGAGCCTGTGGCTGGAAGTTCGCCAGCACACCACTGTCTCCCAGCCTGTAGGTGTGAGAATGAAGTGTCGTGCTAACATTCCCTCACTGGGGAGCACCACCTGCACGGACTGTGTTTCTACTCTCCTAGTTCTCAACATGCTTTCTATATTGAAGAGTCTAGTCAGATTACGTGTCCTTGCTTAGTAACAGCTATTTGCAGTTTACACCTTTGTGTACATTGCAAACCAATCAGCCTTTAGAAAAGAATTTCACAAACAATATGTTAAAAGGAGAAGATCAGGAGCCCAAATGTATAATCTTCCTGACTACCCTTTCCCACCGGAGATGACAGCAGATGCTGAGCCGGGGCAGGAGGACATGTGCCATGGTAATACCTGAAGTTCACGTCCATTGGGGATAATATCTGCCAGCAAATTAATAAGTGACATTCTAATTTGTTCTGTGAGAAAATATATTTATTGTTTTCTTTTCTTTTTTTTTTGGCAGAGTCTCACTCTGTCGCAGAGGCTGGAGTGCAGTGGCACGATATCGGCCCACTGCAGCCTCCACCTCCCAGGTTCAAGTGATTCTCCTGCCTCAGCCTCCCGAGTAGCTAGGATTACAGGTACGCACCACCATAGCTGCCTAATTTTTTGTATTTTTAGTAGAGACAGGGTTTCACCATGTTGGCCAGGCTGACCTGGAACTCCTGACCTCATGTAATCCTCCTGACTCGGCTTCCCAAAGTGCTGGAACTACAGGCCTGAGATACCACACCCCACCTATTTATTGTTTTCAAAGAAGAGTTGGAAATTTATTGAGAGCTCTGAGTCTCAAGTTCCAGGCCAGGAGCTCATTCTGCTACATCATCTGTTCTCGATCTGGCTGGAATAACTTGAATATATCAAAAACAAGACCTATTTTAAAATAAACCTGACATATTTTGCAATAAAGTAAATATATAACAGAAATAATGTGTCTCCTTTATTCTTTAGCAGTTATTATATGTCTATGCACACACATGTTATGGAAATACATTTTAAATGTATCTAGAACAAGGATAAATAGCCATAGTGAAAATGCCCCTCTGGCAAAGTTATGGCTCTGATTTGCTATTTCCAGCCTATTCTGAGGTAGAACATGTGGTGGCTTCTGCCAGGCCTTATGTTTTACTGACTGGGCCAGCACTGTGGGTCTTCCTGCATCTGGGGCAGGCAAGACATGAAATTCTCTTACACAGAGGACATTTAAAAAATGTATTGTCATTTGCTTCCTGGCATAAATAGCTATAATGCAGGAATAAGCCTCAATATTAAACCAATATGTTTAAATTTAGATACACAGAAGCATCAGTTGCCCCCATCCCCTTCAGATCTTACGGACTGAGTCGCCAGGATCCCAGAGCTATTGAAAGAGTTATAAATTTTTTTGAGAAGGGAAAAAGGTTAAAATTAAAAGACATTCTTAAAGGATTAGACTGAGATATAAATACATTCATACATATTTGTATGTGTATATATAACTGTCTAGAGAATAAAGACTTACGTGAGCAATTAGCAGTTACTTCTTAGATAGTTGTATCTAAATTATTATGGCTGTATCTAAATATATTTGAATCATTTGCAGATATGTGACTTATAGACACTTATATCAACATTAGTTATAATGTATGATGTAGGTGCATGTTATTATGACTGTAAGATGCAGAAGTGTTCTCTAAGAGTATCCAGGGCCTGTGAGAGATGCATATCCCTGGTACCACATCTGCCTCAATCCCCAGCTTAGAGTAGGGGGCTTCACATTCCCCAAAAAGCGGACCCTGAGTAAAGGGAAGGCGAATGAGACGAGGAAGGAAAGGCAACAATTTGTTGTGGGAGTCACTGGGGCTCAACCTCAACCTTAGAGTTGCCTCACGAGTTCCCATCAGAAACTGGGGTGAAGGTGTGCCTGAGATGTCAACTTCTCAGCACCCCTGGGCACGGAAGCTTTCCCAGCATGGAGGTGTACAGTCTCAGGGGCATGAGGCAGTGAGTGCCCACGAGGTGTGAATGGTCCTGGAGCTGCAGGGAGGCACCACATAATTGGTGCCACGAGATGTCTACAACACTGTTGTTTTGTGTTTTTTTTTCTTTTTTGAGACAGGGTTTTGCTGGAGTGCAATGGCGTGATCTCGGCTCACTGCAACCCCCACCTCCTGGGATCAAGTGATTCTCCTGCCTCAGCCTCCCAAGTAGCTGGGATTACAGGCACCTGCCACCACGCTCAGCTAATTTTTTTTTTATTTAGTAGAGTTGGGGTTTCACTGTGTTAGTGAGGCTGGTCTCGAACTCTTGACCTCAGGTGATCCTCCCGCCTCAGCCTCCCAAAGTGCTGGGATTACAGGCGTGCACCACTGTGCATTGCGCCACATTGTTGCCTCTGTTTCTATGGTCTAGTCAGGATTCTATAGCAACACACACAGCAAATATATCCAGGGGTCATTTTGTCAGTCCACAGAAAATAGGCGATCCAGTGGTGAGCATGTTACTTTTGAAAAGTATCTTTTGTGTTTCTCACCCATCTCACCTTGTCTCTCATTTTGCCTGAAAGGTGTTTGCTGCCAGTCTTCGCCAAAGGTGTCTCCTAAGTGTCTTCCCTGGTAATAAGTCTGCTCTTTTCCTGCAAACTAGAGACACATGTAAATAACACAGAACGAAAAAATTATTTTCTTCTCATTTCCCCACTTTTGAAAGCCACAAGACAGTCAGCAAATTGATGCTTAAGGTGGATCAAATCCTCTGATACACCCAATTTTCCCTTCATGCCTCACGGTTGCCATTAAGATTTGGGAAATAAGTTTGTGTGAGTGTGAGGAAAAGGCTGCATCTCCATCAAAATTACACATGCCCCCCCTTGTTTTCATTACCCCCACCACCCCTCCCGAAGTGTGACTGTAAATCAAGCTCTTCCATATGTATGTCCTAAAATAAATTTCAATTACAGAGTATCTATGTGTCAGAACACACTTCCCACATAACACATACGCCCATGATTGTTCACACTTGGGCAAGTCCACTCTGTAAACCAGGAAACTTCCTTCAAAAAATCAGGAAATTCCCTCTCAGTGTCAGATCCCTGAGCTCGATGTTATTTTGCCATTTTTAGTGGTGCCATTATAATTCACAAAAGGTAGTAATGTTAAAAATTTCCTATAACAAAATAGAAATATCATAACTCTAGAAAGCAATTGCCTTACTAGAATTTTGAGTTGGACATAAAGCAAGGGAATGAATAAAATAGAAAACTCATAAAATTCTCATCCTTTTAAGGGTCTATATTCACTCCTTTTCAGAGAACCCAATGCCTCCCAAGCCTTTTTAAAATCTTAAATTCTCTCTTTCCCTCACTGAGATCACAGTATGATGGAATACATCTGAGGGTACAGAGGACACCCCCAGACTCATATCCCAGGAATCACAACACAGTTCCAAAGCGTTTGGCTAATGCTTTATGATGTTAACACAAAGCCTCTCATCTGCATGCCTCATGAAATCCAGTGAGAGAAAGTTCACGATTTACCGTGTCAAAAATGGAATAGAACATCAGCCTGAAATAAAACAAACAAACAAACAAACAAAAACAAAAGGAAATAAAGTTGAGTTAGCCTCCATTCCTTATAAAGAGAAAAAAATATAAAACTAACCTGTGCAGTGTCAGGAGCATGGGGTCTAGGTTTCAGTCGAGCATCAAGAAAGCCCCCTGGAGGAGGCATCTTGCTTGGGATGCTGTTGTAGTACGGGTGGTCTGAGCCTTCTCCCTCCTCTTCTGTCCATGGCTCATCCAGACTCTGCATTCTGTTAAAGGAAGATTTCCAAGGGCTTTAGCCAAAAGTTGAGCTTGCAGCCAAAACCAACAAATCTAATGTTAGCGCCTGTTATCAAGAAAAGAGAGTTTAGTCAGTGCCTCTTCAGCCATCCAGGTCTCATGCATAGATGAAAAGCAGACGAGTGGTTTAGCAAAAGATCTCTGCCATATTCAGAGTTTCACTCACTGGAACATTTCAGTCATGTTTGAATGAGGTCCTTTTGTAAAAGGACATTTTAATTAAGAAAGAAATTATGCCTAAGGATAGCCAGCTCCTCAAGGGACAGCACACATTTTTGTAAGCCATGAAATTGATCCCAAACAAAACCAACTACAAAATGGAAATTTAGTGATAAGAGGGAAAATGGTAGAATATGAACCTCTCAAAATTCTCCCTTCTGCTATTTGAAAAAACTGTTGTGCTTCAAAGGACAATGTCAAGAAAGTAAAAATACAAACCGCAAAATGGGAGAAAATATTTGCTAACATGTATCTTAAAAGAGACATGTATCTAGAATATATAAAGTACTCCTACAACTCAACAATGAAAAGACAGCCCGATCTTAAAAAGGAGCTAAGGTTTTGAGCAGACTTTTCTCCAGAGATACACAAAAGGCCAATAAGCACATGAAAAGAAGCTCGACATCGTTAGTCATCAGGAAAATGCACATCAAAACCACAACCAGAGACCACTTCATCCCCACTAGGGTAGCTATAATCAAAGAGATAGACAAGAAAAAGTATTGATAAGAACATGGGGATATTAGAACCCTCACACATTGCTGATGAGACTGTAAAATGGTGCAGCCACTTTGGAAAATAGCTTTGCAGTTTCAGCATAACCATATGACCACAGAATTTCACTCCCAGTTATATACATAAGAATATTGCAACATATGTCCACAAAGAAACTTGTATACATCTTCACAGCAGCAATGTTCATAAGAGCTAAAAGGTAGGGCTGGGCGCAGTGGCTCACACCTGTAATCCCAGCATTTTGGGAGGCCAAGGCTGGCAGATCATGAGGTCAGGAGTTCAAGACCAGCCTGGCCAATATGGCGAAACCCCATCTATACTAAAGATACAAAAATTAGCCGGGCGTGGTAGCACGTGTCTGTAATCCCAGCTACTCGGGAGGTTGAGACAGGAGAATTGCTTGAACCTGGGAGGCAGAGGTTGCAGTGAGCAGAGATCGCGCCACTGCACTCCAGCCTGGGTGACAGAGCAAGACTCCATCTCAAAAAAAAAAAAAAAAAAAAGGTAGAAGCACCCAACTGTCCACAAACTGATGACTGGATGAACAAAAGGTGATATATCTATACATTCAAATATTACTAAGAACTCTAAAATGAAAGAAATACTGACAGATCTTACATGAGTGAATCTTGAAAATATTCTTCTAAGTGAAAGAAGTCAGATACATACAGTATGATTCCATTTATATGAAATGTCCAGAATGGGCAAATCCATAGAGACAGAAAGTAGTTTAGTGGTTGGCGGGAGAGGAGGGAGTGGAGAATGGGGAGTAATTGCGGATGAGTATAGAGTTTCTTTGGGGGGGTAATGAAAATGTTCTGGAATTAATGGTGATAATTGTACAACTTTTGAATATAACAAATCAACTGAATTGTAAACTTTAAAAGGGCGATTTGATTATATATGAATTATCAATTTAAAAAATAATAATAAATGGAGTCTTAGTGGCATCTGATTTGTTTTTCAAAGTCTTCTTCGGTTTTGGGTTGAAATACCCTTGGATTTCCGCAAGGAAAATCCTCCAAGAAAAATCAGACCATACCAAAAAATCCACTGATGGATTGAGTGATTGATTTTTTTGGGATAGGGTCTCGCTCTGTCACCCAGGTTGGAGTGCAGTGGTGTGATCACGGCTCACTGCAACTTCTGCCTCCCAGGCAAGCCATCCTCCCACTTCAGCCTCCTGAGTAGCTGGAACTACAGGCACGCACCCTTGCACCTGGCTAATTTTTGTATTTTTAGTAGAGATGGGGTTTTGCCATGTTGCCCGGGCTGGTCTCACAGTCCTGGGATCAAACGATCCACCCCCCTCAGCCTCCCAAAGTACTGGGATTACAGGCGTAATCTTGCAATCCATACCTGGCCAAAAATCCATTTATACAAAAGTACTATTTTTTCTAGGTGCGGTGGCTCAAGCCGGTAATCCTAACACTTTTAAGAGGCTGAGATGAGCGGATCACCTGAGGTCAGGAGTTTGAGACCAGCCTGACCAACATGGAGAAACCCTGTCTCTACTAAAAATACAAAATTAGCCGGGCATGGTGGTGCACGCCTGTAATCCCAGCTACTCGGGAGGCAGGAGAATCGCTTGAACCCAGGAGGCAGAGGTTGCAGTGAGCTGAGATCGCACCACGCCACTCTAGCCTGGGCAACAAGAGCGAAACTGTTTCAAAAAAAAAAAAGTACTATTTTTTATTTCCAGTTGAAGATGTGCAACGAATCCAGATATCCAGATCAGAGTCTCTTCCCCAGTAATAACATAATGAACAACAACAACAAAAATTCACAAATAGTAAATCTATACACTCACCTGCAGCGAGAGAAGGACCGGAGAAGCCTGACTCCCCGACGCTGAACGCACAGCTTGGTCGGCCTCACACTGCCACACTCCCTCTACCCTCACCTGTCCTCATCTTTACCCCAAAGAAACTAAGCTGAATGTAGCAAATCCTAATACCTCCAGGAAATATTTCCCTGTATGGAGACACATGGCCTGAGGGATTGAGTAGAAAATCCAAGAACTTCTCCAAAACAGAAGCCCCTGTCTTGCTGGCCCCTAAGATCTCGGCATCCCAGAAGGAAAACCTGCCAGTACGGCCACAGGTCAGGTCCCCAGAGAATGGGGCTGGAACAGCTGGATGCAGTGGGGTTCTCTCATGCTCCCAGGCTGCTTCCAGTTGGAGGAGTGGAGCTGGAACGGAAGGCAGGGCTTCCCCTCGCCCCTCTCTCAGACAGTACCCTGCAGACACCAGCAGCCTCTGCAGGATAAGGTGAGGCAGGTGTCAGGTCACCGACAGTATGAAGCTACAGGCAGGGCCCCTTGACGCTGTTCCGCTTTAGAAATGATAGGCCGGCTGGGGGCGGTGGCTCACGCCTGTAGTCCCAGCACTTTGGGAGGCTGAGGCGGGTGGATCACAAGGGATCGAGACCTTTCTGGCTAACACGGTGACACCCTGTCTCTAAAAATACAAAAAATTAGCCAAGCATGGTGGCGGGCGCCTGTAGCCCTAGCTACTCTGGAGGCTGAGGCAGGAGAAGGGCGTGAACCCGGGAGGCGGAGCTTGCAGTGAGCCGAGATCGTGCCACTGCACTCCAGCCTGGGTGAAAGAGTAAGACTCCGTCAAAAAAAAGAAAACAAACAAACAAACAAACGGAAATGATATGCCAATACTTGCATTTGGAGGTGACATTTTTCTCAGTGGATAAGATCCTGTCTACTACATTTTCTTTCCCCCAAAGTCCTTCAAACTTCACCATATACAAACATGTACAGAACTTCATACTTTAGGTACACTGCCAAAGGAGTATGTATGGCAGTCACTAACTCCCTCCATTCATTTTTGTATGTATTATCTTAATAGCATTTATTTGGCTCTTATTCAACATTTCAGAAACAAAGGCTACCATAATAATTAACATGAAATATACTTATGCATCCCCCATGGAGATTAAATGTTAACTTTTTGATCTATTATGTTAAATCAAGTTTAGCCTAAAGCTACCTCTTTACATATTTAAATTTGGCCTAAAGGTTTCTCTGTACATCCTGAACTATCCAAGTGGAGGTGTAAACAGACCGTAGCCTACTCTTGTGCCAATCACCGAGTTTTGGCCAGTCAAATGCAGCCAACTGTTTGAACTGTGTTCAAATAAGGCAAACGCCCAGCTGTAAACAATCCAGCTGTTTCTGAACCTCACTTCCATTTTCTGTAAGTCATTTTCCTTTTTCTGTCCATAAATCTTCTTCCACCACGTGGCTGCCCTGGAGTCCCCTAGTCTATCCTGGCTGGGAGGCTGCTCTGTGCGTGAATTGTTCATTGCTCAATTAAACTCCTTTAAATTTAATCTGGCTGAAATTTTTCTTTTATCAATTACATGCTTCCCTTTTTAATAAAATTTGGCAAACTTACGTTGGATGGATACATAGATATGTTATATTGTAAGTAAAATGTTAATGGTAGAAGCTAGATGGTGTCTATACAGTTCTTTGTGTATACTGGAACATTTTTATTATAAAATGGTGTAGGGGGATATGCTTGACAAATACAGTCAAACACAACCCATCCACCCACACCCCTGCCGTGTCCTCACATATCCTGGAGTTATGTATAGTATTCTTGCATTATTTTGTTGTTGTTTGTGTGTCTGATTTTTTGAGATGGAGTCTTGCTCATTGCCCAGGTTGAAGTGCAGTGGAACAATCTCAGCTTACTGCAACCACCACCTCCCGAGTTCAAGTGATTCTCTTGCCTCAGCTTCCCAAGTATCTGGGACTAGAGATGTGCATCACCATGCCCAGCTAATTTTTGTATTTTTAGTAGAGATGGGATTTCACTGAGTTGACCAGGCTTGTCTCAAACTCCCGACCTCAGGTGATCTGCCCACCTCGGCCTCCCAAAGTGCTGGGATTACAGGCACGAGCCACTGTGCCTGGCCTTGTGTATGTTTTTATACTCTTTCCACATATTTATTTATCCATATACTATAGATGCAATCATGTATGTTTTCAAAATTTTCATAAATGGTTCATATCCTTTTGTAACTTGTTCTTTTTTATTTCACTATAAATTTTGAGATTTATGCTGGTAGTACATGTATATTGGTGAATTCTTATTAACTATTATGTCCTATTATACACAAAATAAACAATCTGTTTCCTCACTCTCCTACCTACATTTGGGTTGCTGTCACTGTTTGCCTCTAACTCTTCTATACACGTCTTCCTGTCCCAATTTGTTGAAGTTTCTTTCTTTCTTATTATTTTTTTTAATGTGATGGCCATAAGGGAGAATTGAATTCTAGCATTTTCAACCTCTGGAGTGAAGTTTTTAGCAATGTGGAAATGGTGGGTCCTGCAGAGGCACCTCCAAAATTAATGCCTTAAACAGAATTCTCCAGGGAAAGAGGAAAAGAAATAAAAAGTCTCTTTGAAGAAAGGCAAAGACTGAGAAGGGAGATGAAAGAAGGCTTCACAATCATAAAAGCAAAGGTAGAGTCTGACTCTAGAACTAAGGCATAGAAGAATGTGGCTTTAGAAGTTTGAAAAAAGTACAGAGTAAATTTAGGAACAGTAAAGTTTTGTTTATGGTGAACACACCATTAGAATAGATTTTCATTATGCAAGTTCAATCAAGGACAGAATATTGAACGACCGAAATGCCCCATATTACTTTTCTTTTAATGCTTGATGCTGTATGGAATATTCTTACATCCTAAGGAAACCCAATGATAGAACCTGAACATTTTTCATAATAAACTAAACATCTCCCAACTGCTCTTCACACTCACTATTTTGTTGAACATTAAAAAAAACCTATGGTGCCACTCTTATTCGTACTTCATAGATAAAGCTGCTGAGACTCAAGGAGTTTACAGAACTTGCTCAGGGCCGCCTGGAAGGTAAACAAACTACCAAGTCATTAAGCTGCAAAGGCCAGTGAAGCAGAAACTATGCTGGTAGCCAGCACAGTGCCTCACGGAGGGGACCTCTTGCAGCACGACTTTGGCTAATCGTAATGACAAGGACAATGGGACACACAGAACCGGTGGTGACATAGACCCAAAGAGGTGACATATGGAAGCATCACATGGCTGCAGAGGAAACAGAACAAAAAAATTTATAATGAAGTCGCTTTTCTGTAACCTTGGCGACCGTCACTATAGTTTCAAGAAAATGTTTTTCTACACACTCAAAGCATCATCCATATGTTGGCTTCCATCTGTTGGTTTTCTGTGCCATATCCCGGCACCAACCAGGTGTCTCAGAGCCCAGGAAGCCCTGTGATTAATTGTGCCTGTCCAGAGCACAGCTCAGGGACATGGTTTTAAGAGGAAAGGTCATGAAACCCACATAGGCTATTGCAAATGGTGTCACAGCACTACTCACCGATCATGGAGAGCGGGAATCTTGGTAGGACACTGTAAATATTGCTTAAACCGGAGCTCAAAGGCTTGTCCTATGGAGCCGATGACATCCTGGGCCAGCCCATCACAGCATTCCAAAATGTGACAAGCTGGGAAAGCAAGTGACATGGGCCTATTAGAGACAGACACTGGTGCTACCTGGGCTCCTCTACAAAGAGCCCTTGCTGAGGTCAGAGGGACAGAGAAGTGCATGCTTCTTCCATAATATGTCCTAGCAGATCCAACCGCAGCTTCATCTCTGGGTAGGGAATCCTACGGCTACATTTCACAGTAGGCATGCATTTCTTAATAGCCTATTGTCTACAAAATTATAGGTTTCATTTTTAAATAAATTAAATAATTTTCAAGTTCAGTTTGATGGTCTTCAATTTCTTTAGAGTCTATAAAGCATCAGTTCTGATGTCAATAGGGAAAAATTGTTTAGAAGGAGACTTCAGCATGACGAAGAGCCTGATCTCGACGTGAACTAGGCCCCTTTAAACCCATGAGGCCTTAAAAAAATGGACTGAAACCCCAGAACCTGAAGAATGAATCTTGATTTATTCAGTGGACTTAGAGCAAGTTGTTCACTTACTTCTTAGTGGGGGTAAAGTGTTGACCACCCTATGTGGCCACTCAAAACAATAAGGAAACCTTTGAAGATGAATATAAAGAGATATTAATTATCAGTGTGACATGCCAATAACATGACACATGCATCTACATAAATTTGAGACTGGATATTCATGCAGATTCCCAGAAAAGCAGCTTGTGTAAAGAGTAGATAAAAGTTAGGGGTGGCGGTAGGCCAAAATGAGGCCACTCCAAGGCTGGTGGTGAGGCCTGGAGCAGTCCTTATGCTCAAAGCAGGCACCAGCTGTTACACAAGGACATGCTGTCCTAGTGGCAAGGCTGTGGGATTATCTATGTGGAACTTTCAGAGAAAAGAGGGCCAGCCTCTGCCTCATAAGGAAGTAGTACTTTTTCTCCAGGGTCCTGGAAAATACCTCTAGTCTCCAGACCCATTTCCACCCTGCCCTACCACAAGCGTCCACATGTCCCTCCTGAAGGAGCCACAGGGCTGTCACCATGAGGAGCCTAGCATGATCTTTTTACCAATGGGATAAAGGAATTCTCGGGAATTCCCGGGAAGGATGACAGCTGCCTTTATCACCCACCACCTTTCTCCTGCAGACAATCACATGCCAAGGAGGGTTCCTCCAAAAGCCGCATTAGCCCCTGCAGTGAGGAGGACGCATTTCCTCATGAGTTGTTCCCCAGCCCTGGCAGTGATTAGGGAGACACGGAACTGTGCCCTGCCTATAGGAGAAGCCAGTACATACTGGAAAGACGAAAGCTGTCAGGGAGGGGATAGAGAGACAGACACTGCTGCCTCTGCACAGTGTGGAGCCTCTCAGCATAACACAGCACTGGGACTTTACCCCGGCGGCAGCCAGCTAAGCCCTGGGGCCTCAGCTACTTCTCCTCCAGAATCCAGGGCAGGGTGACTTCTGTGGACACAGGAAATGTATTTCCTCGGAAGAGCAAGTGCGAATGTATTGCTGCTTTGGGTGGCAATGCAACCCCTTGGATACAGCAGTCTTATTTTAGATATCGCCAAGAGATTTGTCTACAAAGTTTCAGGCATCCTGGTTGTCTTTTTGATGATCGATTATTGATATTATTTTAGTATTGACATTATTTACTAAGTATTGCCCCCAGGTCATCACAAAGCAATACCAAGCAGCTGTTACAGTTGTGCAGGTCATTGACAGGTACACATGCAACCATCTTTCCAGCTAAGAAGGAAGTAGGAGTCCAGGCCTGAGCGAAGGAAAGCCAGTGAGACACCTCGTTCCCCCGACCTGTCCTGTGCCACGCCTCCCTGGCCCTGCCATCCAGCATCAGCACCAGCCAACAGGACTGGCTGGTCGGTGTTTTGGAGAACCAGAAAAAAGACTGGAAAAGGCTCAGAAAGGGTAGCTTATTTTTTTAAGGAGAAAATAGGTACCCTAGCCTTTAAGATGAAGAATGAAGAATACGATCTATTGAGAGTGGGCTGTACAATCTCATCCACACGCCACTAACCTTCTACACACCTGAGAGCACGAAGCCTGGGAAGGGGCCTCTGTGGGAAAGGTCCAGGACATTTGGAGCAGATCTGGGCTTGAGGTAAAAGCACTCTACATGCTGAGAAATGGGCCATGTTGCTCTAAGTGACTAGTAGGGCGGCAGGCCCTGCAGATAGTGAGCAGACCCACGGACTCTCGGGAGTTAACACATGCCTGCAGCTCCTGGCACCTGGCAGAGTCCTCAATGAACAGAGAAAACAAGTCACCTGTTGCTTTGGTCTGAGGATTTCTTCTACAAAATGGCCTCTACACGTTCCAGAAACTCACTCCAAATCCAAAGTTAAACCTGGACTTTGTCTCCCTGGGCCTGGTATTTCTTCTGAGAGTGTTGACACTTAGCCAAAAGTCACTGTCTTCTAGCCTGCCCTGTGTGATTTGATGTGTGCACCAAATAATGAGGCCTTCCCCAAAGGCAGTCATCAAGCCTGCTGGGCTTCACCTCTCCCTGAGGAAACAACAAAACCAAAGATGTCGTTCAGAAGCAATGGAGAAGAAACCGAGAGAGATGTGCAGCGCATTCATGCACAGAATCAAGATTCCAAATGACGCAAAATCTAAAACACAGCTCAATGCAAAGGTCAGCTAAACAGGGAATTCCACAGTCCTTCTCATTTGGGGAAACTGCCCATTGGTGAAACTCGTACCAACGGCCTGCAATAGTTCATTTACTTAGAAGCAAGGATCCTTTGCCAACAATCGTTTCTCTCTTGCTTAGCCCCAACCAATAAAAAAAGCTGAAGCCACTCTCTAAGAGGACTAGCCCAAGCTGCCCCGGAGCAGCCAACTGAGCAATGACATCAGCAAGGGGACTCTCAGCAGGTCACACCACAAGGACTACTCCATACCTGAGATGGGCAACTTGAGAGCAAACCACTCCCTTAGGAATGTGTTGTGGCCCTGTAGACACACTGTAGGAGCTGGGAACATGGTGGCTTTCTGCCATATGGTAGCTCCTGGCATGTCAACTCTCATCTCCTGCTCCCTGAAGAATGGTTAACAGTGGCGGATGAGAAGGCAGTGCCCAGATGCATCCCAATCCATGAGACTGCCAATTCTCAGCTTCATCTCCCCAAATAAGTCCAGAGGCTAGTAGCTGCTCCCAGCTTGGTGCTCAGGGCTGCCCCGGCCATCTGCCTGCCACGACAGGGCCTCCAGTAAACTGGTGTGAGGCTTGTTCATCTGAGCATGCTCTCAACACCCTCCCTGTGACACCTATTCTGTGAGTCAGGGTGTGCAAGTTATGCCACAGTAAGAAACAATCCCAACGTCTCTGGCCGAAAGCAACCATTTCATTCTTGCTCACTCATTTCTGGGCACCTCTCTAAGGCAGCCATCCTCTTGTGATGACTCAGTGGCCCAGGCTGGTTTGATCTTTTGATCCTGGAACTCAACGCAAGGCCTTTCCCACAACCTGCGGAAGAAACAGACAGCAGGGCCTTGCACCAGTACCAAATGCACCTTCTGTTCTGCTCCCAACCCGTCACACAGAACTGTCATGGGCTTCTCCCAAGCAGGAGGGGGCTGGCAGATGCCAGCTTCTGCAAGTTTGGAAGGATAGGAGAGCAGGATATTAGGAATGCCCGTCACACCCACTGAACCCCTTCTCTAAGTCACAGGTATCCATGCTGCTTCTCACTCATGCCTACCACAAAGAACTTTCCAACCATGTATCCCCAATAAGTGTCTATTTATAAATTATTAACATGCGTTCCTGTATTAATATTATGTGTATTATAAAAATATCTTTTAAAGATATCTTTTGTCTTCAAAAAGGTTAAAATAAAGAGAAAAATAAAAGTTTAAGCTATCTTGTTAGCCGTGAAAGCATTACACTGTCAGTTAGTATCTCAAGACATAACCACATTAGGTTATTACGATGGATAAAAATTCATCTTTCCATCCTGGAAATACATTTCTTAACCACTTTGAATGTGGAAGGACTGATTTCTTTTCTTTTTTTTTTTTTTTTGAGATGGAGTCTCGTTTTGTTGCCCAGGCTGGAGTGCAGTGGTGCGATCTTGGCTCACTGCAAGCTCCGCCTCCTGGGTTCACGCCATTCTCCTGCCTCAGCCTCCTAAGTAGCTGGGACTACAGGCGCCTGCCACCGCGCCCGGCTAATTTTTTGTATTTTTTAATAGAGACGGGGTTTCACCGTGGTCTCGATCTCCTGACCTTGTGATCTGCCCGCCTCAGCCTCCCAAAGGGCTGGGATTACAGGCGTGAGCCACTGCGCCCAGCCGAAGGACTGATTTCTTACTTTACATGAGTAGATGATCAGTGTTTTTACTGTGAAATGCAGCCTGTGAAGTTTTCTTTTTTTTTTTTTTTTGAGACGGAGTCTCGCTGTGTCTCCCAGGCTGGAGTGCGGTGGCGGGATATCGGCTCACTGCAAGCTCCGCCTCCTGGGTTCACGCCATTCTCCCGCCTCAGCCTCCGAGTAGCTGGGACTACAGGCGCCCGCCACCTCGACCGGCTAATTTTTTGTATTTTTAGTAGAGACGGGGTTTCACCGTGTTAGCCAGGATGGTCTCGATCTCCTGACCTCGTGATCCACCCGCCTCGGCCTCCCAAAGTGCTGGGATTACAGGCTTGAGCCACCGCGCCCGGCCGAAGTTTTCAAAATGGAAGTAAATGTTACCAGCTCTTCTATTTCTTTTTGTTTGTTTGTTTTTTGAGATGGAGTTTCGCTCTTATCAGCCAGGTTGGAGTGCAATGGCGTGATCTTGGCTCACTGCAACCTCAGCCTCCCGGGTTCAAGCCATTCTCCTGCCTCAGCCTCCCTAGTAGGCGGGATTACTGGTGCCCACCACCACGCCCAGCTAATTTTTAGTAGAGACAGGTTTCACCATGTTGGCCAAGCTGGTCTCGAACTCCTGGCCTCAAGTGATAATGTGCTGGGATTATAGGCATGAGCCACCATGCCCAGCCAGCTCTTCCATTTCTTTCTTATTTGTTTGAGCTGCCATGATGAGTATAATCCCTAATGTACAGTTTCTCTCCGAGGTTTAGTTTAGTTAAAACTAGTTCACACAAGCTGAGAACCCACTTCGCTTCGCTGCTGCACCTCACGTCCCAGTACGTGGGCTGGCAGCAGAGAGCCCTGCCTGCTGCGCAGCCATCGTGTCCTTCCTCTGCTATTATGGACTAAGACCATCCTCAGTTTCCAGATTAGAACTGTGAGCCAATGCTCCAGCCTTCATGTCCCACACAGTGAGCTGTTTGCACACTTCTGGCATAGGCCACTGCCTCGGCAAGCTTTGCATGAACAGCGAGACCCTGCCCAAGCCGAGGCAAAAAACTTCTCGGGATCCATGCCCCACTTTCAGGAAGCCACACCCCAGCCCCACAGTTCACAGGTCCCAGGTGCTGTCTATCAGCCTCTCCAGGGTGGCTTGGCTCCCACAGTCCATCTGGGGTTCTCCAGTGGCCACTCATCCAGACACCGGTAGCCTCTGATCCAGCCACATTCCAGAGCAGCTGGCCAGGGAATGCGGACCCTTGAAGACACTCAAAGTCATTGCTCAAATGAGGAAAAGTCCTGCTAAATAAGATTGGCTGTCTTTTCATCTTAGTGAGCTGATAACCCACACTCCTTAAAAGAAATATCAAAAACTAATGAATTCTACCAGAGAGATGAGGGCTCCTCAATCTCAGACTGGTCAGACAACCTTAGTTTGTTTATTCAATGTAGCCATGCACTCTGAATTGATCCAGTTTTCTTTCTTTCTTTTTTTTTTAAATCAGAGAAGAATAAGAAATCCAACATTCAGGCACTCTGCTATGATGAGTTTCTTAGTACATGTCCTAGCCCCGGATAGGGCAAATTAAAGTAATAAGGATATAGCATTTTGCACCCATCAGATTTGTGGGAATTTAAAAGTCTAAAACTGTCAATTGTTGAACAAAAGGAGACCTCGTATACTACCCGTGGAATTATAAAGTAAAATGACCATTTCAGAAAAGTTGAAGATGTCCAAAACAGTGATTTGACCTCCAGGTACATACCCTAGGGAAATTCTTGGACAAGAGCACACACACAAAAAATGTGCAAAATATTTACTGAAGACTCTACTTAGCAGACATTTTTTGAGCATCTACTGTGCACAAGGCCCTGCCCTAGGATCTAGGGACAGTTTCAGTGGACACTGAAAATAAATAAATAAATAAAAATACACCTCTGTAGTGGATTGAAGGGTGCCCCCCACAAAAGTCATGCCCCCTGACCATCTGGAACCTGTGGAAAAGAGTTTTTACAGGTGTGGTTAAGTTAAGGATCTTGAGATGAGATTATCCTGGATTGGGGAGGGCTCTAAATCCAAGGACAAGTGTCCTTATAATAGACAAGAAGAGTGGCCCAAACACATAGGAAGGGGAGGCAGAGAGAGGAGTGATGCTACCATAAGCCAAGAAATGGCTGGGCCACCAGAAGCTGGAAGGAATCTCCCCTAGAGTATGGATGGCTCTGCTGTTGCCTGACTTCAGACTTCTGGCTTCTGGAATGGTGAAAGAATCAGTTTCTGTTGCTGCAGGCCACCTAGTTTTTGACATTTTGTTATAACAGCCCTAGGAAATGAACACAGCAAGGAAGACAATGTAAAACAAAGAAGATGGAGGGACGGTGGGGACATGATGGGGGTGGGTGGTGAGAGGATGGTGGCATAGACGTGGTGGAGGATGGTGGCATAGGACATGGTGGAGGGCGATTGGTGGAAAGGCGTGGTATGGGGATGGTGGTGGAGGACGGTGGTGTAGAACATGGTGGAGGGCGGTGATTGGTGGAGGATGGTGGTGTGGGATGTGGTGGAGGATGGTGGTGGAGGATGGTGGTGGAAGACGTGGTGGAGGGCGGTGGTGGAGGGCGAGGTAGAGGACATGCTGTAGAATGTGGTGGAGGGGCGGGTGGTGGAGGACATGGTGTAGGATGTGGTGGAGGATGGAATGAAGTCGGCGTCTCGAGATAAAACAATCGTCTCGAAACTCGTCAGAACAAAATAAAGATAATCCAGAAATAAATCAGAAAGACAAATAAAATACGTCGAGATCTCGTCGGCGTCATCGTCGGCGTCGTCGTGAACATAAATTAGAACAAATAAACGCCGAACAATGTCGGGCTCATCATCGCGCGTCATCGGCGAATTTCTCATCGGCGAAAGTAAAGCGTAAAGATAAATAAATCTCGAACAAATGAACATCGTCTCGAACTCATCAATAAAGATCTGGCAAAGATAAATCGAAAAGATCGTCGTGAAAAATATCATCCGGAATATCGTCGAAAAGATCGTCAGATTTCCTCGTCGAAGACATCGAAAATCAAATGTCCAGAAAATCGTCGAAAAATCATCTCAGATCTCGTAGAAAGAACAATCATCGAAAAATCATCATCGGCAAATAATGTCAGGCTCATCAGATCATCGAAAAACTCATCGAACTCATCTCGAACAATCAAATCTCAGGTCCCTCATCGAAACAATAAATCTCCAGACTCGAAATCCTCCAGATAAATAAAGATCTCGTCGAAGATCATCTCGTCAGCATCATCATCCATATCATCGAAAAGATCGTCGTCGAAAATAAAATATCATCGGCGATCGTCATCGGCATATCGTCCATCATCGGCGTCATCATCCCGCTCATCGAAATCGTCATCTCGAATCATGCTTCAGATAATCCGCTCTCCGTCGGCATCAAATCAGCAAGAGAGATCCAGAGAGCCAGTGGTAGAAAGAGCCAGAGCACAGGGACCACGAGGCAAGAACTTGCTTGGCACTGTCAGGGTCAAGGAAGACCCGGAAGTCAGTGTAGGTGGAGTGGCAGGGAGAGGGGATCATAGGAAGTGAGACGGGATGGAGTGGAGTGAGTTCACAGAGGGTCCTGTGGGGGATGGGGGAATGGGACATCTTATTTGGAGTGAGCAGAGGAGGAACAAGATTGCACCATTTTAAAAGGATCCTTCTGGCTGCCATGTGGACAAAAAAACTTTAGAGAGGAAGAGCGGGCACAGAGGGACCTTACGATTAATTATGAAGCCTGTCAGGGGGCAGCAGGGCAGTGGCAAGAACTGGTAAGACGGAAGTCTTTGCCAGCAGGTGCAGGTGAAGGAAAGAAGGCAGAGAAGTGGGGAAGGTGGGGAGGGGTTGCTGCTGATAGAGACCAGCAGGTGCTCCGCAGGATGCAAGTGCTGGACCTGCCTGTGACTGCCTATGTTTGGGAGGCCTGTGAGACACCCAAGTGGAGCTGGCTTTCAGGCAGAGGCCAGGGCTGGAAAAATATGTTCAGCATTCTCAGCCCAGGCTGGTATGTAAAGCACAGAGTCTGGCTTTGTTTGTAAAAACACTGCTCATAATAGCCAAATGTAGGAAACATCCATCCCTCAGAAAATTCACCTCCTGCCATAGTGTCATTCGATGGCATATTTAACCACTTGGTTAAAAAAAAAAATAAGCCATTGCTTTCACCCATTACACACTTAAGGCCTTGCTGCCAAAGGAAAGAAAAGTTAGAAGCAGTGCTGTGTTACTTCCACCAATGAGTTCAAAATATTTAAGGCCTCTTTTGGAAAGTCACCTCTTGGGGCCTACAGCAGTTCAGGGCCAAAGAAAACAGAAACTCGTTTTGTTGAAACCACCATATTCAAGAAGCCCAGAACAGGCAAGCTTGGCTGTGTGAAGCATCGTCTTCCCCATGTGGGCTTCCCACTCAAGCCCTCTCACTCCTAAGACCTCCTGTTCTTCAGAAAATCTTGGGAAAAGGGCAGCAAGATGTCTTAGGAGCTGCTGTTCAGGCTGGACACGTAGGCTTCTCTCCCATTGGGTCAGCACCACCTAAGCCTAGTCATCACCGTTTATCCGAGGTTTTTGCCTTCCACAGTTTCAGTTACCCATGGTCAACCTCAGTCCAAAAACACTAAATGGAAAATTTCTGAAATTTACAATTCATGTTTTAAATTGCACGCCATTCTGAGTGAGTAGTGTGATGGAATCTCATGCCATCCTGTCCAGTCCCTCTCGGGACGTGAATCCTCGCTCTGTCCCGAGTATTTGCACTGCATATGCTACCTGCCTGGTACTCACTTAGTAGCTGACTCAGTTATCAGATCAAAAAAAAAACATAGTATGTGTAGGATTTGGTGCTATTTGTGGTTCCAGGCATCCACTGGGGGACTTGGATGGAACATACCCCTGCAGATAAGGGGGAACTACTACATAGGAAACAACTTTCCACGTCTCGGTCCAGGGAGTACCAGAGGGCACCTCATCAGGGATATTATGTTATAAATTATACGAATTATATGCCTTCTGTAGGCAGTCATATGCCTAATTTGAGCATCATTTGGTAGCTACTTTTGTGACCCAAACAGTCCATTTGGAACTGTCTAATATACACATAAGGTTGCAGGGCATGGGAGTCACCTGGTAGTAATGAAAGTTCCAGTGTAAAAAGAAAATGGTATGTTAGAATTCAGCAAAGTCTGACTTGTTGGGAATTGCATCCCTACAGGTGCCAGCAGTCATCGCCTAAGGCCTCCTACTGGTCCTGACTTTTAGCTATAATTTACCAACCTTGTGAAACATGGCTCATTTTCCACCCTTATCTCTTTGAGGTGGTGGTGGTGGTGGTGATGGTGGTGGTGGTGGTGGTGGTGATGGTGGTGATGGTGGTGGCGGTGGTGGCAGTGCTGGTGGCGCTGGTGGCGGTGCTGGTGGCAGTGGTGGTGGTGGTGGTGGTGGTGGTGGTGGTGGTGATGGTGGTGCTGGTGGTGGCGGTGGTGGCGGTGGTGGCGGTGGTGCTGGTGGTGCTGGTGGTGGTGGTGGTGGTGGTGCTGGTGGTGGTGGTGGTGGTGGTGGTGCTGGTGGTGCTGGTGGTGGTGGTGGTGGTTACCATCCAACTTAATGACTTGGGTCAGAGACCTTTTGTCCTTTCATTGAATTAACTATAGAAGCCATGGATTCTTGATACCAGAGAGACAAATATAGATTCTCATTAGAATTATTCTAGATTAACCACAAACACATGCAAGAATGTAGAAGCAAGAATCAGCATGGAAAAAGACAAGCAGTAACAGCATCGAGGGACTTGAACCCGTAACTGTAAAATTTTACAGAAGACTTTCCGGGGTGCGTTCTGTCCCTGATGGTCTTTAGGGGCTGTGCCTGTAGCTACAACACTACAAGGTCAGCTCATACACATAGGCCTAGGAGCCCTTGTGTGGGAACTTGGACATTTGAGAGCCCAAATAAGAACATTCACACCCAGAATTTCTTGCTACTCTGCCCAGTGGTAGAGGCCAATCTTCCTAAATTAACCCCTCTCTACATGGCTTAGGGGAGGAAGAAAGAAAATAGAGCAGTTGGTAGAAAGCCCTGCCACTTGCTCCTTCATGGAGGAAGTCATCCTGGTAAGAACACTGATGAGATGGAGCAGAACGTACTCACAGCTGGGCTGCTGGAGGGATGCAGCTAAACCCACCCTGCCTGCCCACACTGTCATCTAGTAGGCTGGGCCTCTTCATACGTGTTGAAAGGAGGGTTGAGGGATAAAGATGGCTGCAAATTCCTTGACACTCTTTCCTTGAAGAGTACATGTGGCTTCCTTCCCCTTGAGTCTGAGCTGGCTGTGACAGCTTTTTTTTTTTTTGAGATGGAGTCTCACTCTGTCACCAGGCTGGAGTGCAGTGGCATGATCTCGGCTCACTGCAACCTCTGCATCCCAGGTTTAAGTGATTCTCCTGCCTCCACCTCCCAAGTAGCTAGGACTACAGGTGCATGCCACCACACCTGGCTTATTTTTGTATTTTTAGTAGAGATGGGGTTTCACCACGTTGGCCAGGCTGGTCTCGATCTCCTGACCTCATGATCTGCCCGCCTCAGCCTCCCAAAGTGTTGGGATTACAGGCATGAGCCACCGCACCTGGCCAACAGTTGTGACTGGTAAATCTATGGCAGAAGTGAAGCTGAGCCTGGCCTTTCCCAGCACTGGAAGCATCTACTCTGGGTCTCATGGAACCTAGAGCTGCCACATAGAAAGCCCTGCTTCCCAGAGGGCTGAAGGGGCCACTTGGAGAGTGTCTGAGACTCCATGGAGGGGGCTGAGCCTCTAGTCATCTTTGCCAAGGTCCCAGGTGTGGAAGCAAAGCCAATTCGGACCTTCTAGACCAGCCCAGACTCTCTGGCTAAAGACCACTCGGTGACCCCTGTCGATGCCACTTGGGCAGATGAACTGACCAGCTGACACTTGCCTGAATTCCTGACCCACATTCTATTATAATAAAATGGTTGTTGTGAAGCCACTAAGCTTGAATAGTTTGTTACACGCAATAGATAGGTGGAAGTACAGAGTGAGGATCTCCCACTAACTGTCTCAAACAAAGGGCCTTAGTCAGCCGGGACTGCTGTAACACCACACGCTGGGTGACTTCAACAACAGACATCTGTTTCTCACAGTTCTGGAGGCTGGAAGGTGCCAGCAGACTTGGTGTCTAGTGAGGGCCCTCTTCCTGGTTTGCAGACGGCGCTTTCTTGCTGTGTCCTCGCACGGGTGGAAAGAGGGTGAGGGAGTTCTCTGAGGTCTCTTTGACAGGAGCACCAAACCCATTCATAAGGCTTCCCCCTCATGACCTAATGACTTCCCAAAGACACCACCTTCAATTGGGGCCTTTAATTAATGCAATACCATCATATTGGGGGGTTCTATTTTAACATGTAAATTTGGGGGTGACATGAACATTCAGTCCATAAGAGGGACCCTGTGTTGGTGGTGCCCTCAAGCACCAAAAATGGTGGAGATCCTTTTCTGCATCACAGGTCTGGCACTTGTCTTCACAATATCACCGCATACAAACCTGAGACAGCCTGATGAGGCAGCCACGGGACATGTGGAATCGATCCTGATTCCCATGTCGCTGGACAGGAACTGTATTGTGGGCAGAAAGTACTCTTGGTTTGCCCCCGAGAAACCCAGTCAATGACTCAGGGCTAAACTCCTTCAGGATCTGGACCTAAGCCTTATTTCCCAGCCGTGGCGGTAGCTTGGAAACACCTGAAGAGCTTTTAGAAAATGTTGTCTGGGCCCCACTCTCTGAGGCCTGAGCATTGAGATTTCTTTAAGCTCCCCAGGCGGTGGCTTGGGGGAAGGTTCTCCATAGAGCCACATCAAGGATCAGTTCATCTGTTCTGTGTGGGCTACCTTAAAAATACGTCCAACATACAGCATTGGAGGGTAAGGCAGCAAAACAGAATATCAGGATCTCATTTGTATGAAAATGTTAAAAAGAGAGTGTATGTATATGGATAAAAATTATGCAAAGCAAACTAGAAAATCTTAGTTGGTACCTGGGGTAGGGGGGTTGTGGAAGGAAGTGCTGTTTTGTGCTGTTATTAATTCCATTTGTTATTTCATCAGTGAGTTTTAAATTGCAGCTGTGGTGTGGTGCATCAGTAGCTGCCTGGAATCCCAGGGTAGTGCACCTTGGTCAGTCCCACCCACCCCAGCCATGCTACCATCCAATGGGCTTTGGTTTTATAAATGACTCCCCCCATCTAGCCTGTGCCTAAGGACTTAGAAGCTGAAAGGGGTATAAGCAGACAGCACCTGAGCTCAGACACTGGCCTCTAGGGCTGGCAGGGCAGAGTGAAGTAGCTCTGTGTGGCTTACTGGGCACTGGGCACACACCGGGAGCTGAAGCTGGGCAGGAGGACGGGCAGCAGGTGGTCTTCCAGGTGTAACCGAGGCCACTGTCAGAATATGGGCAGGGGCTGTTTGTGTGTAAATCAATTGTACCAAACCAGCTATGTGTTTGGTGGTCAGAGAGGTCCAGTACCTCCTAACTCAGCCAGGCGATCTACAATCCTTGCAAACCTCATTCATCCTTAGTAATACAAGATGGCACTGCTCATTGGTTGGGAGGGGGCTGAGATAATGAGGACCAGCTCATATAGAATGTGAAGGCTGGCTATACACAAATGAGAGATTATAGGGGTCAAGCACTGCTTACCTCTGCGATTAACAGGGTCCTTAGCCACATATGCAACATAGTCAGTTGTGTCCTGTTAAAGAAAAAAGATGTCTATATCACTAATCACAAGTGACAGAACACACAGTGAGGGACACAGAGCACAAACCAGTGAGCTTAGAAGGACTCAACCACCAAACAGCTAAAGTATCAAATGCTGCCTAAGAAACAGCCCACAGAAGACTCAAACTATATAATGTGGGTAGCAACCACCCAGAGGGCTCACATTGTAGACTCTGACTCAGCAAGTCTGGGGTAGGGTCTGAGGTCCTGCACTTCTAACCAGTTTCCATGTATACTGAAGCCGCAGTGTCTCAGTATCCCACGGGAGCTGGTTAGAAGTCCATTCACACTTTGAGCAGCAAGGAGAAAAGGCATGTTGGATCGCTCGAGAAGCTTTAAAAACATTGATACCTGCGTCCCAACGTGCACACAATCCGATTTAATTGGTTTGGATGTGAGGCCTGCGTGTTAGTTTTTAGATGCTCCCTAGATGACTGTAACGTGAACCACAAGTTAAGAACCACTGCTCTCAGCTTTGTCTACACCAGTGGTTGTCCAATTTGAGCTGGTATCAGAATCCCCTGCAGGGCTTGTTAAAATAGAACGCTGAGCCATACCCCTGAGTTTCCAATTCGGTAGTAGTTCTGGGGTAAGGGCTCAAAATTTGCATTTCTGACAAGTTTCTAGCTGCTGTGGCTCTGGGGGCCATACTTTGAGAACTGCTAGGCTAGAAGAAAACCAGAGTGGATGTTCAAAGGCTGACTGCAAATGCTGCCTTCATGGTGGATGAAATATAATGGTTATTTTCTTCTTGGATATAAATAATGATCTTAATACTTTAATATGTTTTAAAAATATGAGCTCTACTGAGAAGACTCATCCTTCTGTATGAAATGTGAGTTTCTTTGCCTGCCTTCTCACGTAATCAGTGCACAGGGGAAATGATAACCTCAAAAGTAGACCAAGGCAACCATGTGCATTTTAATTCATAAACAAATAAGCAGAGGAACCAGTAATTATCTTAACTCTTGAAAGCAGAAAAGACTCCTCTGCAAAGCTGATATTTTCAACATTCAAGACTCCGTGGGGCAACTGGTAAAAGTCTACCTCATTCTGGCAGACATTTCCCATATGTTACTGCTTTGAAGGGCTTCACCAGCTTATTGATACACTCCCGATGTTGCCAGTACCTAAAGGCTCTGTTGTGACTTGCTCCACTGTTTTCTCTATGGGCAATGGAGACATCCCCTTCTCTCTCAACAGTGCCCTACAAAAGCTCTCCAAGGAGAGAGGGATGAGGGAGAGAGTGAGTATGGGGCGGCCATGTCACTGTTGTGGGACATCTGCTGTCGGATCAGGTGGGTGGTGCTGGGCACTTCTCCACACCCCATCCCGCTGGATCTTACACAGCCCAACAAGACCACACCAGTGTAGAATTCTTCCAGCAGCTCTTGAGATAATGGTGCTGTTTCCCCCGTCATTCCGCAGGGTGTGGCTCAGCTAAGTTGTTTTGTTTTCTGCTCAGGACACTGTTCCCTGGTGTATTCACAGGCTGACTAGGGAAGGGAAGTGAAAGATTGTCCACCTGGTCAAACTGGCTTCTGGTCATTTCCATCAAGGGGGATGTGGTCAGAATCTGAAGTTATTGGCAAAAACAAGCATGACAGCTTGTAATCACAGACACTTCCTGAACTCACGAGACCTGAATGTCAGAAGGATCCTTAGAGAGCATCTAAGAGAGCACCAGGGTTTCTCAAGCTGAAATCCATGGAACCCTAGGGTTGGACAGGTGCCTTCTCCAGTGTTTGAGATGTCACCAGCATTTAAAAAAAAATTTTATTTTCATTTCCATGATTATCTTAAAAATTAATACAAGAGTATCTGGGATCATTTAGATGACCACTGTGTTATCAAGTTCTGCATACGATCTCAATGCCAGGATTTGCATCTAGGTTTCCAACATTATGAGTGCTAGGTTTTCAAAGAATTAGAAAGAAAAGGACACAGGGTAGATTCCTCTGCCCACATAAAGCAAATTGACATTACATTTGTACATGATGTACAACTGAAGTTTTTCCTTGAATAGAAGAAATTAGTGGAAGAATTGAGTCATCCAGGTGCCTATGGTAATGGAGAGACATTGAACTGAAAAAATTCTGCCCCATGGTGGCCAGGCCAGCATCACATTGAGAATGGAGATTTAGTTTCAGCGAACTTTGTCCATTATAGCAAAGCAGTATTACATTGAATGTCATTGGCCCTACAATGTTTACTTGTATTTGACTTTCAAATTTAAGTAGGGGTTAGAGTTAACTAAAAAGTATAAACATAAGAAGTTTATTTTTAATTTATTTTTGCACATATTCAGGTAACAAAATTAGAGTCAGCATTAGTAATGAATACAAAGAATTTCTTTTGCATTGTTACTCTGGCTCAAAGTTGGGTAAAGAGGGAGAATAGAGAGACATAATATGTCCCTGTCTCTCAGATGGTCAATGGCCAAGCTTTTCTGATGCCAGTATTGATCCTTTTCTGGCAGAGCAGGCAAATATATTACCATTCAAAACAATGTTCTTGTCATCAGGAAGCACACTAAGTTCCAAAGACAGAGCTGCAAAGTGCTGTTCTGCATTTATTCTATCCCTGTTCCCACTCCCCAAGAACCCCTGAGCCTGGCCATTGTTCTGCCATTCTTGGGGTGGTCTTTTAACACTGCTAATTACAGTAGATTATAATTACAGCATACCCTCTTTAGAGGGGAATTAATGAAGTTTTCTAGTCTATCTTGCTTGCTAGTTCAAAATACCATTTTCCTAATGGGTAAACTGAGGCACTAAGTCATAAGTGACATGTACACTTAGCAGGAGAACAAGGACTAGAACATAGAATTGTCAGCTTTATTAAAAATGTCTAACAATTATAACGTGCTAAATTCATGGTTACAAATCAATTTGGAATGTAATCTCATGCACAATATAAAATGCATTTGGATTGGTTAAAATGGAAAGTAACTAGGCTTCCTGTCCTGTGCTATGACATTTTATAAACCAGAAAAAAGAAATCACAGAAAATATAACAGGTTGTGGATTATTTTAAGGATTACTAAATGTTTCTAATTTTTTTAAAAAAATAAGAGATGATAAGGAAATCTGAAAAAAAAAAAAGTATAGTCCTATGTGCATCCTGAAAATAAAATAGTTTTGACACAAACCAATGTAATTGGCTCCCAACGATCTAGATATGTGTGTTTTCACTTATAATATCAACATTAAGACAGGTTTAAGGCAAGTTCTTGAAGGAAGCTATTAATGCAGATGTACAAGACATCTGCCTTTTATATGTCAAAACTGGGTTATCCTCCAAATTTAAGAAACTATGGTTCCAAACATCACAAGGGGCAAGGAATTAGAAAACCACTGCAAATTAGGTAGGAAATAGGTGGACATATACATATAGACAGCATCTGAAGAAATGCACCTTAGGCCAGGTGCAGTGGCTCATGCCTGTAATCCCAGCACTTTGGGAGGCCAAGACAGGTGGATTACTTAAGCCCAGGGTTTGAGACCAGCCTGGGCAACATGGTGAAACCCTGTCTCTACTAAAAATACAAAAAAACTAGCCAGGCATGGTGGTGCGTGCCTGTAGTCTCAGCTACCTATGAGGCTGAAGTGGGAGGATCACTTGGACCCGGGAGGTCAAGACTGCAGTAAGCTGTGATGGCGCCACTGCATTCCAGCCTGGGCGACAGAGTAAGACCCTATTGGATGAGTTCAATTGGGGAAGACTTCCACTTTCTGAATATGCATCTCAATGAGGACTTTCATCTTACAATAAAATGTAAGAAATGATAAGGATGAGAGAGAAAGGAAGTGTGTGTGTGTATTCCACTCTGTCCCAGGAGCGGGAGGTGGTTTTCTGAGTTTACCTTCATGACAGTACAGTTTAGATGACATGGCCACTCTGAAGCTGAATGCTGACATCCTTTGTAGCATTCCTGCCCAAATGTGGGAAGCAAATTCCCTTGTTATTCCGCCTTCTTCATTAAAGATGTGAAGCAAAAATAGAACATTCTCATTCTGTTCTCAAGTCTCCCTCTTACTCTCTCTGTCTCTGCAACTCCTTCCTTGTTGGCAAAGCAAACTATTAAAGGCTGCAGTATTACACTAGGAGAGAAAAACGCTGATTTTAAATGCTTATGAACAGAGCAGACTAAGTAAATTTACATTCTTCAGGCAGACTTAAAATATTAATATGGAGGTCAGATAAAAAAAACAAAAAGTAGGGCAAGAGCAGAGTGACAGCGTGAGAAGCCCACGGCAACTCTGGGGCCGGGGGAACTATTTCATCACCTCGTAAGAATGCCAGTGCTTCCAGGATTTTGACAGCTTTTGGCTAATGAAATGAAAACTAATGGTGGGGTTCTTGTCACAGGTTTTCCCTAAAAAGAAAATGATGGCCAAGAAGACCTTTTAGGGAAATCAGGAGGGGGAAATCTGTTGGCATCACAATTCACTTTTTTTACGGTGTCTTGCAAGGCGTATTTTTGAAGCAGGGGTCCCTTCTCAGAAATTCCCAACAAGAGCAAGAGACCAACCCCAAGGGCACTTACCGGGTCTCCCCCAGAGGCGAAGGAGATGGACCGCATGTGGTGATTCGCTATGATCTGCCAGGCCCAAAACAAGAAACGAGATGTGCTGTTATTGCGCTTTCCACATTTTGGAAAAGCAACTGTCTGTTGGCAGGCATTACAAATTGACATGTTTTCCTGAAAATTGGTACCTATATAAAAATAATGATTATAAAAGTAATAGTAATAGATCACCTTTCACAATCTGATGACTGCTGTCCAGCTGCTTTGCCAGAATAGCGTCCGTGAAGCCTCGCTGCAGCCTGTGGCGTGGGAACTATCACCATCCCACTTCACAGGTGAGGAGCCAGAACCCAGAGGGGTCAAGTGGCTTGCTCAAATTAAGACAGCTGGTGATTAGCAGAGCTGTGATCTAACACAGGGCGTGTATAGAGCACCCTTAACATAAGTGACTCCATCTTAGAAAAAGACTCCATCTTACATTTCAAGAAGCAACATGCCAACAGGTACCAGATGTTTGCCTAATGAATAAAGATAGCACCCAACAAGATAAGGACATAAAAAGGTATATTCATTTACTATCAGTCCTTACCAGAGGACTCTGGTCATAAAAAGCAGGACTTCACCAGCTTGAAACAGCCTTCTTAACAGACACCGTCTTGCTGTCACTGGTGATGAGCAGCCAGCATCTGCCAATGAAGGCTCTGCCCACATCAAAGACTCTTCCTTGCAAGACATGTTGTCCATCTGGATCAAGCCAGGACACTCTCTTTGTCCACGTCACTTGCCCCAGAATGGTTTATTAACCCCTACTCCTATCTCTTTTTCTCTTGATGTTAAATGTTACTTGGTTTGCTGTGGAATGCCAATCTGTAACATTTATATACTGATTAAGTATACTCTTAAGTATGGTTTGCAATATTGACTGACCTGGGGAGTGGCTTCAGCCTGTGTGCCCACAGCTCTGATATGGAATGAACTCCATGTAGCTCATGGTTTTTATTACTACAATAGCTTCAGTGAAAGTCTGACCTTGTGGAAAGACACAAATGTGTGTGGGTCTGGTTATGTCTGACCTTGAGTCGCTTATGACAGGGAGGCCCACCCCGAGGCTAGGGTCTTAACAACCATGCCTCTTCCAGAAGGAACCTGTCTCACCCACACACCAAAATATCTCAACTTACAGATTATGTTTCCAAAAACGCACTGGGGTCTCCGATACAGAACCCACAGCTAGAATGGGGGGAAATGTGGCCCGTCTTCCATTTTATCCCATTTGTATCATGTGCATATAAATTAGAAAGCCAGTGTCCGAGATTTCACCTCGGCACTGTCCAAAGCACTCTTGTAATTTATCAATGTGAAATCCAGAGCAGACAATCCGTGTTAATTTTAAAATGGGAAATTTCCATTAGCTTTATAAACTGCAGCGTACAGTGGAATTTAGTAGACACTGAGTAAATTAGAAGCTGCCCTAAATTTAAAAAGCGACATAAGTCTTCCACGCTAATTTTATCTTTTAAAAGACAATGTAATGACATTGAAGTAAATTTCTGGGGATGGGAACAGAGCTCA
Source organism: Papio anubis (assembly GCF_008728515.1). Classification (NCBI taxonomy): domain Eukaryota; kingdom Metazoa; phylum Chordata; class Mammalia; order Primates; family Cercopithecidae; genus Papio; species Papio anubis. Next base: position 8,778,879 of record NC_044988.1, on the reverse strand, counting down.
TCTCTATCCCAACATAACCAAGCTCAGTTCTGCAGAGTCCCCTTGGGCCCCTGTCCTCGGGCAGGCAGTCAGAATTTACATGGCTATAATCACACTTCCCAGGGATTTGTCTAAACATGCTCCTGTGAAACTTGAAATAAAATATAATTGAATTATAATAGAAAATAAGACAGTTTTAAATGCCTACTTTGGTTATTGGCACTTACAACACCTCAGGATCTAGAAACCCCTGAGTACATAAGTGAATAGAAAATGAAGCTGGCTACATAGGCTGCACCCAAGCCCCAGCTGAGTTAAACTAAAAATAGTGGCCTTTGCAGCTCTCTGGAATCTTCCCTCTGGCGCAAAGGTAGAGGGCTCCTAAGAAAACAATGACAAAATAGCAATCACCAGAAAATGATAAACTATGGCTCCCAAAGTTTTACATTTTTGCTTATTTAATTTTTGCTTATAAGGCAGGTCTAAAACTGAAGTTTGGAAATTAAATTGGAAGCTATGATTTGGGAAAAAAAATGAAAGTCATGTTTGATCGACATGATGCATGAGCCTTATTCTGTGGTTGTATGTTATGTCTTTGAGTAAGACAGAAATTGAAAACCAGGGTAAGAAAATTAGAGCTAATTGACCTAAATCACATGTTTCGCCCTGAGGGTGTTGCGTCTCATTTCCACCTGGAACTCTGTAGAGGGGAGCGGCTGTTGTCTTGCTGCTGTCTCATCGGATGGAGAAAGGAGTGTCTAGCCAGGCTGTGACAATGTCGGAATCAGGTATAGTATTATATAGAGAGGTCCCATCCGAGCTCCAGCTCCTACTGCCAGCCCCAAAAGCTGAGCCAGAGCAGAGCAAGGAAGGGGAGTCCACACTCCACACCCCCTGGATACTGGTCAAACATTTCACCTGTGCCTCATTTGACCTTCAGAAGTGCCTTGTTGGTAGCTAAAATAGCTACTCAAACACCCATTTTTCCAGCTAAACAAATTAATGATGACTAGATCAGAGAAATCTAAAAGATAGACACTGTGCAGGAATGCAACCATCCTCAATAAAATTAGCCTTAATTAACACTGTGGCTGTGGTGTCTCAGTCAGCTCCAAATTCATTCCACACTGGCTATTCCATAGACAACACCACTTCTCATTACCCCTACAACAGTATGTACTACAGGATGCTCCAAAATAATGAGCCACTAAAGGAAAAAAAAAAAAAAATCACCAATTAGACCACTACATGCCATCCACTTCAAAGGTAATAAAATAAAATATAGCCTGTAAAACCAATTAAATATGGTGTAAAAGAAAAAATAAGGATAAGGACATTAAGAAGAGACTTTGCACACACATCTGTTTTTTTGTTTGTTTGTTTTTTACATTGCATGTAAACAAATGATTTCACGCATTATCCTCCAAAGAAATAAAAAGCAGAATTAAAGAGAGCCGATTTCATTTATCATTCTCTTGGTGATCCTTCAAAGTGGCCAAAGTTCATACTCTAGTAAAACTTTGACACAAACATATGCTATGTGAGCTCAGTAAAGCTGCAAGGAAGACACCTGCAAACACTCATCAGCTGGGGCTGTGGGCAGGAACAGGGGATCTGAGCACCCACGTACCTGTTTGGAGTCCGGAGTTCGCAGGTTCAGACTGGCCGTGGAGATGGTCAGGGAGATGCTCATTCCCGCAAACTGGAGGTTGCTCTTTCCCAAGATGCTGGACAGCATTTTGCTCGGAGGCTGTGAAATTGAAGAGCATTATTTTAGCTGTTTCATTTCCATCTCAAAGGGTGGGGAAGTAGATGCTTGCCATACCCCTAAACTCTCACTGATTGTTCCTTCCTCCTTAGGCATAGGAAGACAAAATGTGAAATGAATAAGCTGGGGAGTCGGGGGTCCAAAGTTAATATGCAGATTTTAGAACATGCAACATGCAAATTATAAACCATGTAATATGCAAATGCTGAGGTGAGAACTCCTGCAGGCAGGCAGAGGCATCAGTCTTCCAGGCCTTTTCCCTGGCCCTGTTGGGAAGTGTCTCATGGGGAAGCCCTTGTGTATAAACCTGGGGAAAGCCCATTGCATTTTGCAGGCTCAGCAACCTGGTATCATCACACCTACTTCAGAGGAAGAGTCAAACTAACTTAGAGGAAGACTAAAGCAGGCCAGCTCTAGGGGATTACAAGAATCCCAGAGAGCTGCAAGGATGTTTGTGGCCGAAGGGAATGGACCACAATTTTTTTGGCGCACTCTCCCTGGTCAAGGTTCTCATGAACTGCCCTGTTAGAAACCCATGGGCCTAGAACCAGCACAAGGATAGACAGACATGGCCTGGCTGTAACTGGTGCATCCATTACCCTGTCAGAAATGTCCTTACAGGGGACTGACAGCTGTATTTTGGGGCCAGGGACCTTTTTCCTGGGTACCTGGGTGGGCAAGGACCTTTGGTACCAACCCATCCTTTCTTTTTGGATTAGAACACTTTCTCTTTTGATATGCTAATTAGTTCCTAACCAGGTGCACACCCTTTTTAATCTCCTGAAGGAGCTATTTAAAAACAGAGATGCTGAGGCCCCACCCATGAGATTCTGGGTAGAGCCAAGAAATAGGCATTGTTTCCACCAAGAGAACCATGAGGGTGCCCCAGGATGAGCTGGGACCTGGAAGATGAGATTCCACTTCTCCGTTCTCAGTCGCTGTCCTAGTTCCTGTAGTGGAGACTCTGGAGCCTTGCTTGGTTCCCCATGGACTGGCCAGAACACAGGCTGGCACATCTGAATCTTCATTCAGAGTTCTCTGCCGGAAACCCAGCTGCCCTGTGGATGCATGAAAGTCCCCAAGACCTGAAGACAGAAACAAGCTTGAGCCTGGGATCGGCAGAGCCACACACGCAGCTGTCCAGATGATCTGGATCAGGAACAGGCAGCCTCGGGGCAGATTCAGAGGTTCTTTGAAGGACATTTTCGCCACAATTCAGGTTAGGCATAGAAAAGCCTTGATTGTGGATTTTGCTGGGTCTTCACTAGACACTTAACTGAAGAGGTTTTCATGGTTTCTCCTAATCCAGGCTTTTTATTTTCCTTCTGGCTCAAATATCTTCAGGATGAAAAGTCCTAGTGCAGTGTTTGAACACGCAGCCTGTGGAGCCCAGACCTCTGAGCTTGCTCTCAGACATCTACCCACACTGCAGCCTTTCCCCTCCGTGCCACAGTTGTGGTTGTCTGTAATATGGGGATATCCAGTGGTATTCTAGTGCTGGCTTGGCTCAGCTGATGGGAGCCAATTATTAAATTTTTCAGAATTTTATAATCTGACGGTTAATCACAGTTGTATTAAAAACGAATGTATGTAAACTTACAGTTAAATAAATTACCTTAAAAAAAAAAACAGATGACAGGGCCGGGCATGGTGGCTTACGCCTGTAATCCCAACACTTTGGGAGGCCGAGGCAGGTGGATCACAAGGTCAAGAGATTGAGACCATCCTGGCCAATATGGTGAAACCCCATCTCTACTAAAAACACAAAAATTAGCTGGGCATGGTGGCGTGCACCTGTAATCCCAGCTATTTGGGAGGCTGAGCCAGGAGAATCACTTGACCCAGGAGGCAGAGATTTCAGTGAGCCAAGATCATGCCACTGCACTCCAGCCTGGGGGATAGAGTGAGACTCTGTCTCAAAAACAAACAAAAAAACAAAACAAAAAAAACAATAAATGCTCAACACGCATCACTTCCTAATTCTTTTGCTGCATTAACTACTAACTGCTTTCCAAGTTATTGATGCCCACGGTACTTGTATGGTGGAAACATTATGTAACCATGAGCTACCACATCTCTCTTCCCGACTCTGTCTTTGAGGGATATCATTTGGAGAAATTGAAATCAGCCACAGTAGAAGTACTGGCATCACAGAAATCAGAAAATGCTACAAACTCTACTTTTCATTCCCCTGCCCAACCTGGAGAGCTGGTTGTTAAACACTTACCAGCACACCACTGGGGATATCTACCTCAGTTGTTGTAATTAAGTGAATTGATGTATTCAAAGTGCTTAAAGGAAAGCCTGACCCTGTTTTAAGTGTCTGTTGTTATCACTGTCTTCAGAGTTTATGCCACAGTGAGTGAGTAGCCAGGGTGTCTACTTCCGAGACAGGGACAGCTAACCGTCCTCAACCACATGAGACAGAAAGCAATCTAAGCCCTTTCTGCTTTTAGAAGTAGCAAGCGCCAGGCCCCAGAAAGAGGACAATGAATAATTCTGTGTGACTGAAGATACCGAGTGGCGAAAAAGAGGAAGCAAAGGAGGAGACACAGTTAGACACAGAGCATTGAGGACAGTACCTTTCTCTTCTTGAAGGCTCCCTTGGCACCAGGGACAGCTTCACAGACACGGCTGATGGCTTCCCTTAGGACAGGAAGAAAAAGCCATTTTATCATGTGTTGGTCAGGATTATGGAACCCAGAGATGCTACACTTGCACATCCCAAGAAAATAACTGCCCGTTTATTTCAGTATAGAAAAGAGACCTGCCAATTTGGAAGTCATCCAACTCTTCTTCTAAAACACAAAACTAAACAAAATGCAAACAGGTCATCATAAAACCTCTCCTGGCAATATTCTAGTTCTCTTTGTTGTAGTGGCTGGATGCTAACAGTGTCATCTGTGTCAATGCTACACTTTTTTTTTTTTTTACATTTTGCTAAGATTCTATTTTTGTAAGTCAGCACCCTAAAACACACTCTTCCCGACACCGTGATGCTGTTGGTCTCCATGACTTTGGTCAGGACATCAGGCCCAAACCTAATCAACCACCTCGGTTGATCAAGATCCTTCTTAAGTGAGTTAGAATGTAATTAAAAGAAACGTGGTCATCTGAGTTTTATTCACAGTTTCTGTGGTTAGTGAATCTCACAAAATCAAGAGGGGTTGGAAGGAGAAGAGGAACTGCAGGGTGTATAAAGGAGCCAGCAGTGAGGTGATGTGCAGGGCAGTTCCATGGAACAGCACTGGTGAGGCTGCTGGGACGTGCAGGCATGGTCCTGGTGGAGGAGGCAGAGTGCCCTGGTACTGAGTGGCTAGGGGGCATGAGTCCAACACACGGTTCTGCATGGGGGCAGGAGGGTCCCAGAGGGAGAGGAAGCAAGACAGGATTGTCGCAGCTGAGGGCTAGGGTGGCAGGAAGGGGATGCTGGAGAGGAAACACAGCGCAATCTCATGACCCAGCCTAAGTGAGAAATGCCTGGGAGGTGGGCAAAGGTGGCTCCAAGTCAGGGGTCCAGAAAAGAGCTGGTGACCCTTCCCACTCACACATGGAAGGGAAAATACTAGTACATAGAAAAAATCACAGGGACTTGGAGACACGGTGAATGACAGAAGATAACAGGTCCTCAGAAACATTCTATAAACTTTCTAGGTTCAATACTTCTTCAAATTAATTTCTACCATGTGGACGAAAAATAATCACCATAACGACACAGTGCTTTGCACAGAAATATGTCCATATCAGTTAGGTGACTGACTGTTAGGACAAGCTTCCCATTTGCCACTCAATTCATTGTAGAGAGCAGGGAAGGAAACATTTTTCCTAAAACTCAGATGCCAGGAAAACCGTAGGCAATGAATCATCATGACATGGAAAAAGTGAAGCAAGAAACAAATGTTTTTGATGTTTATGCTTACTTCTATTCATTTTATAATAATATTCTAACTGTGGTTCTATCAAAGTGACCAATCACGTATCATCTAAAGTACTTTCTAAAAGCTAATTTCTTATTAAAGAAGGTCAAATTGTCTCTTTACAGACCTATATAAACCTATTATGTATATTTTATCTGTTGAATTCTTAGAAAACTAGTTCAGTGAATCTCTGCGTTGTATTTCTTACATTAAAGAGACATACTTAGTTGAGCAAGGCAGCTAAACCTCTGATGGTTCCAGCAGAGTAGAAAGATATTATATGGGGAAGTGTCTCCCTTTAATCACTCCATAAATATTCCTAATAAGCACCGTATTTATTTTACCATCCACCGACATGGAGTCTAAAAGAAAAAAATCAGACTCCAAGGACAGTTATCCAAAAAGACACAAGGTTCCAAATGTCTCATTTAGTCAGCCCCTGGAGCTTGCAACAGGACTCTGCTGCTTCTGTGCTACTTTGGGGGATGTGAGGTAGAAACTATTCATCACCAGTTAGAAGGAATTACAAAGCTCTGAAAATAGTTAACATTTCTTTCCAATACCTTTTCACACAGAACGGAGTGCACAGGTCTCAGCGCACATTTGCAGATAGAAGAAGTTCCAAACATTTCTCAGAGCTCGTGTCCTCAGGGAAAATCCTAAGGATCCCACTTGTGAGCCTTTAGAATCCCCAAAGGAGTTTTCAAATGAAACTGCTTTTTAGAAAAATGTTCTCTTTTCATCACTGGCATAAATTCCTTTCTAATGCTCATATGATAACACGCGTGTGTGAATTCTCATTTCAACCACGCTGATGGTATCTATTTCTGTTTGAAATAGAAATGCAGCATAACTATTAATAACTGCAATATTTAGATGCCTGGAATGAGTTACTTTAACTCCAAAATCTAATTTTAAATGTAACTATTCTCAATTCCCCTTCTCACTGTTTAAGTGCAGTACATTTTGGTAAGCAGTACTGTTTCAATTTGTTCGTTTAGCAATCACTATTTAGCTTTATGTAATTCCACTTAATCCCCATTTGAGTCTCAGGTACCAATTTTGCCCTGTTTTTAATCATAGGGATTGCTTCTTAACATTCTGTTCAGTATGACCTTGTTTCTGCGAGCCAAATAATGACCTCAGAACTCGGCTAATATGAAAATGGGACATTTGGCAACCTCCGTGGTCATCTGAAAGTCTCGGAAGCCAGCCCAACCGCCAGATGTGAAACCTCATTGTCGTCATGATTTCACCATCTTCCCTTCAGAACTGGACTCTTTGAAATCATGTAGTAGCATCTTTCTCCCTCCTCATCCATCTCACTACAGCCCATCCCAAGGCCCCACAAAGAATGGTCTATGTGACTGGCATGGATCAATGCACATCAGCAGAGAAAGAGTTACCCAAGAAGCAGCATTTCAGTGAGTGGACAGCTACCCAGAAAAAAATTATGTTGGGCTCCTATCTCTTGCCTTATATGCAAATAAATTATAGCTGGGTCACAAATTGAATTCATTTGTAATGAAACGATGATAGTAGTAAAAGAAAACTGGGAAGAATATTTTAAAATTATCTTTTAGTGGACAGATGTTACAAAATCCAGAAGCCATAAAAGAAAAATATTGACACACTCAATAGTGTAAAAAAAATTATGGACAAGAAAATATGTTACATTTCACAGTCAACAAAGTAATTGTCTTAATAAAAGTCAGCAAGGACACTATCAAAAGCCCAATAGAGGGCAGAGCAAAGGATATGGATAAAGAGTTCTCAGGAAAGGCAATATGCATGGCTCCGAAAAACACAAAAATATACTCAACTTTAATCATAACCAGAATGTAGATTAAAGCCTGCACTGAAATTCTATTTTCATAGCCAAAGATTGAAGCTTTACAGTCCTTTGCAGGGAAGCAGGCACCCTTCTCAGTGCTCTGTAATATCCTCCCACCTCCATACCTTGTGTGAGTTTCTTGCCTCCTCTAAGAACCCTGAAACTCTAAAGTTCCAGCCTCTAAACCTCCCCCTGCTCATCTCCTCTTCTGGCCACTGTGTGACCAGGACCCTGAGTGAGTGTGTGCTGGTACAATAAGACTATCCCACTCCCTTAGTCCTTTCTAATTCAGTGCACTCAGTGGGCCCTGCTCCTTGCTGGGCTGGACGGAGCCTTGAATCTAATCCACTCGCCTCCACACAAGAAAAAGTCTTCCATCACTTACGTGTAACCCCATTTATCTATTTTTAGTAATAAACATGTCCAGGCCCAGCAGAACAGTAAAAACCCTGACCTTCATTTAAACCTCTCTTCCTCCCTCCCTAGGGCCTACCTAGGGAACCTCCAGGTGACCACGTAAGAAAAGGCCTCCTAACCTTCCAGCTGCAGCTCCTGACCCCTTGGTGAGGTAGGGATGACTGCAGGGGGTGGATACAGAGAGGTCAGGGATGGAGAGGTGACACTGACAGCCCCAGTGCTGAGCCCTCTGGCCAGGCTGGTAGTACCTTGCAGGGAAACAGGCAACCCCCTTGGTGCTCCTGGATGTCCTCCCGCCCCCATGCCCTGTGTAAGTTACTTGTCTCCTTTGAGACTAAATCTCCAGCCTCTAAGCCATGGCGAGCACCTCCCCTCTAGGGCTCCACACAACCCCTCTCCTCTCAGGGACACTTTCCTTTTTTTATTTGAAGACTCCTCCCCAGGAGCAGGGAGGTGCCCATGGGTGAGATGGACAGTGTCTGATCTTCACCCCACATACCCACTCCCTCCTAGCATCCACACCAGTGGGGAGCTCCAGCTTGCTGGTGACATTGCTCCTGTCATCAGCAGAAAGCCGACTGGGCCACATGGGTACCCGTCTCTGGAACCAGCACCTTTGCCGGGCTATAGCAGGAGGGCAGTTTCTCCTCAAACACAGCCACTCCTGCTGCATGCTTCTCTGTGTGAGTCAGACACCAGTCCATGGGGCCACCCAGGCCCTGGTGACACGTGTCAAAGTCTTGGTCATCTCCTAAGCCCCTCATTGACTCTGAAGCCAGAAGAACCATTGCCCCTCCTCCATGGGAGGACTGACAGGGCACTAAGGACTTGCTCTTTTCGCTATATAACTTTGGGGTGAGGGTTGGGCAAAGTACAGCAAAATAGATTATCACTCCTCTTTCCAAGCCCTTTGTAGGAGGGCCAGCCCTCCCTTGAACTGTTGGAGTCAACCTATGCCCCATGGACTCCAGGCAAACTTAACCAGAGTCCCATTTTACCCTGCAGTTGCCTCCCGCCCTCCTGTGTGAAGGAGCCTCAGGGTCTCTGGACTCTGAGCTCACCCACCTTCCCCACTGGCCACTCATCTCCGAGTACCAGAATTTTACAGATAGATACCACACCCAATTGCTAGCTCCGCTTCAGTGTCTTAAAATCATCACAAACTTGATGTTTTCAAACCCAGCCTTAATTTTCCCCATCAAAAATATTTCTCTCCTGTCTTCCCAGGGCAGAAAACAGCACTGTGGTCCACCCGGCAGCTCTCACCCCACCCTTACCAGCCACACACCAAACCTATCACAGTCCTGCCTCCATGGGGAAGGTGAGCCAGGCTGCGCTCCCTAGAAGCCTTCATAGTAGTGGAGGAGACAGGATAACACAGTCACACATGTGCTATGAAGGACTGGAATGTGCGATTCTACCTTTCAGAGTAGCAAGAGGTCAGTTACCTGGTCAGCAAATAAGGCTCAATGCCAAAGAAGCAGGTGCTGAAAGAGGCAGTGGAGGAAGATTCTATAAAAACACAAACCAGACCAGGAAGGAGCACAGCAGGACAGTGGACGTGCAGGAGCGCCAGCTGGCTGGGGCCAGGTGTGCAGAATCCTGGGAGACAGGCAGAGTCATGGAGGTTTCTGATTCAGGTCTTAGAGGCATTTCAGGATATGCCAAGGAGCGGGAAACAACCAACGCCTTTTTAGAAGACCCTGATATGACAGAAATAGCCGCAGTGTGCAGACAGGCAGAAAGGGCTGAGAAGCTGCAGGCAGGGAGATTAGCTGGGAAGTTACTGATGTTGTGATGGCCAGACTGGGATTTTGAGAGTGAAAATGAAAAGAAGACCATTTGGAGAAGAAGCCCACAGACCTGCTTCATTACGGAGACTGATGCTGAGGGCGGGCCCACAGATGATTCACTCTTTCATCTTGGGAACAGACGCTCTCTTTTTCGGGAGGGTCATTTTCTCCATCCTGAAGCTATTGACACCAGGTAGACTATGTCTGAGAGCTGGATTTGCAGCGGGGACAGAGCTGGGAGGCTGCCAGGCCAGGTCGAGGGCACGTAGGAGCCCAGGCACCAGGAGTGAGAGTTCAAGGGCAGAGGGACACAGAACCAATGGTTTCTTCCCAGTTTCATCCACAGCCAAGCAGATTAATTTCCCAGTTCCTGCACGCTAAGCGTCTAGCCATAACCAAACCATTCAGAGAAACTGAGAGTCAGAAATAATAGGCATCAAAAATACCATAAACTTGATTTTTTAAAGTCATTTGACCAAGATGTGTTGAAATTACTTCAATCTTGTATGTTGCAGACATAACGAAAGAACCATGGATTTCAGAATCTGCACACCGTTGGAGAAATTGACTTCCCTTACACCTTAGCAGTTCACCGGTGCCATTATAATCCCAGCATTCTCCTGAGACCTCATTTTGTGCCTCAGCCTTTGGTTTACTCCAAAAAGGTGTTTAAATATATACATAGGTGTAAATAAATACTGGTTGGTAATTATTAAACAGATGCCAAAAAGAGTATCCTATATATTCACATAAAAGCCGAAATAATGAAACTAGGAAAGAGATTCCTAAACCATGCTGAAAGAGATCTCACATAGTGAAAGATAAGCTCTTGGGATTACTAAGAATGTATTAACCAAAAAAGTAAAGCCCAACAGAGACAAAATTGAGGCTAATTTTCCTTCTATGGTTTAAGTAACTAATTAATAAAGTTCACTTGAGGTCACAAGTCATGTCACAGGCATCTTCACTGGACAGATCAGAGACTTACTTTATTCTTATAAAACTTTCATTGAGTTTGTTTTCTCCTTTAGAATTCTAACAGTTGGGTTAGAACAAGCCTTCTGCTCTCAAATTGACTGCTTCCTGATGCTGATATGCCAATCAAGGGGAGAAATCCACACTCAGTTTTCCCACAATTTCGTATATGAGCCAAGTTCTCAGGCAATGAGGAAGGAACCTCCAATCTGTGCTGCACCCTGAGGGAGATGGTGCCATGTCCCTCAGACGAGCCACTGAGAAGCTGGACCACCAAGGTGCTGGACCCTTGAGCAGCTGGACTGGGCTGAACGGGGCTGCCCAACACAGTGTGGGATCCAGAGACCCATGGAAACCCTGTACACACCTGTCTTCACTGCCAGTTTTTAGGAATTACTTATCTTTTGGGAAAGATGCATTTTGTGAGATCAAATGCCACAGGTTTTAAAGATCTCAGTTCCACTGAAATCTGCTTCCTTAGTCGTAAAGCATGAATACAGGTGAAGTGAGCAATCTTGGCCCCAAAGGGGACCACTGTGGGGCCTGACACCAGGCTGGGACTTGTTCTAAGTGCTCTGAAGGCATTCTGTGTGCATCCCATGAAGTTCAGGGCAAGTCTCCATCACGGCGTCTCCCTTTTGCACCAGTCTTGACTGAACCACGTAAACCTGGGCTGAATCCCTGGTCTCTTCCCTCAGCCTTCTTTTCACTCTTCCTTGTAAAATGGCAGCTAAATCATTTCAGGTGCTTTCCTCAGCCAAGGCAGTCAGATGGCTCTAAGATGGAGAGGCCAGTCTGTCTCCCATGCTCTCGCAGTTCCCCATGCCAGATCCCTGAGGCAGTGAAGAAATGTGCCAATAAAATCTTCCCAATAACGTCTTTTTCCTTAGGATTCTGCAGGTGGACAGACACAGGTCTCAGAGGCCACTAAAAATAGGCTGACACAACAGGATTCCGAATGTAGCCCTCATGGGCAGTCCTGATCCACGCAGACATGTCCATAATTGTTCCACTCGGGGACCTAATGGTTTCCATCCAGTTTCTGTTTAATTCAGCTTCATACAAGGCTTTCCTGGGGCACAAACCTGCAGAAGGTAACACTGAACCCACCTCCCAAAGACACATATTGGCTCTCCAAAATAAGGACACAGGGCTCATCAACCCTCAAGGCATTAGAGTTGTAGAAATGTTTTCCAAACGCCTCCTCATCAACCTGGCGAGGACTGCCCAGTGAGCAACCACACAAGTTCCTTCCTCAATAAAACCCTCGGGATATCACATTTCCAGATTTACAGCAAGGGCTTCCATACAGCCTTGGATCTGTATAAATGATTAACAATCAAACCTGCACTGGGGGCTTTCTGTGAGGGTTAAATGACATATCTATGAATCTATAAAACTTAGCATTAACAGAGCCTGGCATGGGGCACATGCAAATTAACCATTCATGTTACCATCAACAATATCTCCACGGAAGAAACAAAACTATTTTCCTTTGCTGTCACATCACTGCTTGAACAAGCCATCAGTTCTACAGCAGATGCCAGCTGGGTGTCCTCCAATTCAGATCCCCAGGCTGAGGGCTCAGTGTCCCCAGGACTGTGCCCCACTTCCAATGCCAATCTCAATCCTACTGGGGTAAAACAAAGTCTCAGTTTATTTTACCTCTCCTTCTGACTGACTGGCTACAAATCAGGGTTCCCACCACCCCCAGCTTGGGTTCAATTAATTTGTTAGAATGGCTCACAGAACTCAGAGAAACACATTTACTGGTTTATTCAAAGGATGCAGATGAAGAGATGCATAGGATGAAGTATGGAGGAAGGAGAGTGGAGCTTCCATGCCCTCCCAGGATGTGACACCCTGGAGAGGATCCTCTGCATGTTCAGCTGTCTGACAGCTCACTGAATCCAGTCTTATTGGGTTTTTATAGAGGCTTTGATCATATTGGCATGATTCATTAAATCATTAACCATTGGTGATCACTTAGTCTTCAGCCCTTCTCCCCTCTCCAGAGATTGGGGATGGGGCTGGAAGTCCCAATCCTCTAACCCTGCCTTGATTTTTCCTGTGACAAGCCCCCAGCCACCTCATTAGCATACAAAAAGACACATTACTCTGAAGATTCCAAAGATGTCAGAATCTTTTAGTTGCATGCCAGCAAACAGGACAAAGACAAAACATATTTCACAGTACATAGTATCCATATCAAAGCTGCTTGTGCATGTTATCTTTCGGTTGTTGGGGGCACATGCATTGATCCTAAGATAATTTTATATGCAAATAAATATATACACAAGAAATATATACACATATACACAATAAATATATACACATACACATACGTGGCCCATGGGGTGATTGCGCATCCTCCTTACCACCATGGGTTCCACCATACATGCACACACCCATCCACCCACATGACACGTATGTGTGCATCAAGGGGCTCCAGATGTTCTTGGCTATGAGGTACAAACCCTCAGGAAGTCCACAGGAAAACTGGAATGAAAACTAATTTTCCTATTTTCCAATCAAGGAAACTGATGGCAACAAAGTCAAACACATAATAGTAAATGTCGTCAATCAGCAAATACCAGAAGTTCTTTCATCCAAGGAGCCTAACATGTTTCTCTGATTCCTAGGGTGAAGACCACCTTACCATAGCATAATTTCTCCAGCACTGGCCCCTACATTGGGAGGAACTAATATACTCTGTGAGACTAACCAGAGCAAATCAGAACAAATCAGAACTTTCCCCTCCCCTCACCAAGCAGTGCTTAGAGGAAAACAGAAGTGTGATGTCAGATGGCCTCCCTGCAGCTTGGAGGCCCTTTTAAGGAGCTCCTCCCCCTGCTCTTGCGGTGCCTGTAGGGGGACCAGGTCCATCACAGAGCTCAGGCAATCAATGTGGGAGGGAGGGCCGGGGATCCCACATGCCTGCTTCTTGTGGTGGTCCACTTTGCTCATTCAAAAAGTTCCTCCCTTGTTGACATTTTATTTTAGGCATTTGTAAGGCAATGATAAAATATTATTATTATATACTAATTCTAGACAATGTAAACCAAAAATAAAATTCTAAGTCCACCAACCAACTGAATTGACCTTTCCTCTTAGTCAAGAGTATTCCAAAGTAAACCTGAAAAACTAGTTCAAGTCCTGATGGGAAGGGGGGTCAGACATGCTTCTTTATACACTCCTCCCTTAGAATTCAGGCACAGCAGACCACTATTAAGATGAGAACAGAGACCTTAAGATTGATAGATCAGACTCTTTGTAGCAATAAAATACCAACATGACAGATAGCAGGCCCTGAAGGAAATCAATGTATTTTACCTCAAATTACATTTCTATGACATATTTTGAAATGGCCCTGCAAAGCTGTCTCTTGTAGGGAAAATCTACACTCTGTAGAAAATCCTCTTCCCTTTCCCGGTCTTTTCCTGACCCAGGAGAGATTTAATTACGATTCTGGCACCTTTTAGAGTTGGATAAGAGACTTTTATCATCCATTTTCTCTGAAGCCTGCTACCTGGAGGCTTCATCTACATACTAAGAACCTTGGTTTCCACAACCCCTTATCTTAACCCAGACACTCCTTTCAATTGACTCCAGGTCTTTAGATAAGAACTCTTTCAACCAATTGCCAATCAGGAAAATCTTTGAAGCCACCTATGGTCTAGAAGCTTCAAGTTGTCCTGCCTTTCTGGACTGAACCAATGTACACCTTACTTGTATTGATTGATGTTTGCCTGTAACTTCTGTTCCCCTAAAATGTATAAAATCAAGCTATAACCCAATGACCTTGAACACATATTCTCAGGACCTCTGGAAACTGTGTCTCTGGCCTTGGTCACTTATATTTGGCTCAGGAAAAAACCTCTTTAAATGTTTTACAGAGTTTGACTGTTTTTGTCAAGAAGATGAAAAACACAGAATACGAGAAATCAACATAAAGCTTATAGAAATAAAAACTCCATGGACATAATGGGTCTGTTGTTTTTAAAAATATCTTTAATATCAGGGAAGGAGGTACAATGCAATCAGTAGAAAGGCCATCAGAAAAGAGGAAGGAGGAACAACGAGCTATGGAGAAATGCTGATGGGACAACCAGAGGGAGAGGGGCCTGCACGGACAGCAGACAGAGGAGGGTAGAGGGGAGAGGCATAGCATCATCGTCATAGCAAAGGGATGGGAACAGAGAGCACAGAAATTCCAGCAGGCAGGATGCATCCACAGCACCCAGGGGAGGACCCAGCAGAGGCCGTGAGAAAAGCCTGGGCACCGCAGAAGCAGCAGGAACCATTCTGGGTGAGACCACACCTGCAAGGCAAGAGAGAAGATGCTGGTTTATTCTTCACGAACTGTGAATGGTGTTCCTCATCTGCAAAGCTTCCTGCGGGAGGTGCACTTTCCACGAGTATTTATTTAGACGGTGCTATCGACTCAGTGGCACTGTTCTGTGGCAGAATTTGCCTCCAAGAGGCATTTCCCCTTTCTGATCACTGGACAGAGCCTGTCCATTCCAGAGCAGTTCTACTGGAAGGTGCACCAGAAGCTGTCTGTCCCATCTTAGTCCTTATCTCTGACCTCTTTCTATCAATATTTGTGTATTTCCATGTGCATGTGAAAAGAAGCCCCACTGATAGAATTGGAGGAGGAGAGAAAGCAAGAGAGAACCTTAGAAAGGGCCTGAGTGAGACAGAACAAAGTTTCTAGGAAGTGTATCTTGGAGGTGCCACGTGCAATGCTGATCTTGGAGTTAGGAGACAGAACCTTGCGGGGTGGGGCAGGAGGGAACTGGGACCTAGGGCAGAGTATCCAGCTTTTTGAGAACCAGCCCCAGACCTTAAAGCTCACACACCACCAGAAGCCAGCACTGCCCTTAGGCAAGGGAGCAGCTGCTGGGTTTTATGTCCCCTGACACAATGAACCACCATACCATAGACAAAGGAGTGATCCTTCCCATTTGGGAAAAATAAACCAAAATAAAAGGAAATAAACTCAGAGGAGGTTCTTAACTCTTCCCAAAATCACACAATATTAGTGGAGTCAAAATCTGAATTGAGTTCTTCCAGGCTTCAGAGCCACTTTTTCCCAGGTCCCAAGTCTTCTTGGGGGCATGAGGACGGGGAAGGGTCAGAGCTCACAGGAGCCCCTGACTGCTTTGACTTCAGCAGTCCACATGGTGACCCAGGAGGTCACACCACAGCCAGCCCCTTCTTGGAGTGAGGAGTAGGAAGCCAAGGGCCACGGCTCAGGCGAGGCAGAGCACATCACCCAGAGGTCTGCCGGGCAGGGTCCCCCGCTCTTGAGGAAAAGCACTAAACTAAACATATCTGCCCTGCTTTTAAAAATCATCCATGCACATCCTCAGGCCCACGAACAAATACACGGAGCCCCGTGCATCAGCATGGATAAATCACGGTCAGCGAGGCCCTGCAGACAGCATCTTATTTGATTTCTATGACAGTAGGAGATGTGGACGTTGCCCTTACTCCAAGGTGGAGATAAAATATATCTCCACCCATATATTATATATAAAATTTTATCTCCACCCATTTCTCTCTCCTCCAGAGGCAAAGAGAGTCTGGGACATTGGCCAAGACCACAAAGCTCTTGAACTGGGCTCTCTGTGACACAAGAACATGAGACTAGATGCACGGGGTGGAGAGAAATGACAAAAATTATCCAGTCAAAGATCATGCCACCTGATGTGGCAACGGCTTTGGAGAAAGGCAAGACCATGGCCTCCCAGTGTCAGGTTATGGTTGAGAAGTAATTCTGCACCTGAATGCAAGCTGACCCCCACCCCAGTAATTTTGGCTGGCTGCTCTGTTAAGTAGAATGCTGAGGTCAGTGTGATCGGTAACTGTCACTTTTCTGTCACTCTGGGGGACTTGGGGGTATGGGAGGCTTCCCCCAGGAGGTGAGGCTGCACAGGACCTTGGAGGCTAAGGAGGTTTCAGAGAGGAGAGTGTGAGCTGAGCACACAGAAATGATGAAGAGAGAGGTCAACTGAGCCCATGCGGATTAGGGGTACACCAGGGTGCCGCCACAGAGAAAGGGAAGTGAGTGGCCTGCAGAAGGACCCACAACAGGGAACCCAAGAAAACAGGCAAGAAACCAACATGGGTGGTATCCTGAATGCCGGGTGAGATGACCTTCCTAAAGATTTAAGGAGTGAAAACTATAAGGAAATGAATATGAGGGTTTGCTGATGCAGAGCGAAATGAGGAAGAATCTTTTCCCTCTAATAGAAATGGAAATGACGAGGGGAGGGTGGGGATCCCCCAGGCACATCTAGGACAAAACTGTGCAAGACATAGCATAACAAGTCAGATACAGCCTGCGTGAAGAAAAGTACAGCATTGTACTGAGAGACATAAAGCAAGATCTGAATACATGAAAACTCATGCTATGTTCCCAGAGATAAGGATGAAACATTATTACGAAGTAAATTCTCCCCCAATTAATTTAGCAATTTAATTCAATTATAATTGTCAACCTAATTGAGATCTTTTTGCACTGAAGAATAGGTTAGAGTGCATAAGAAATTTCAAAAATTGTGAAGAAAAATTTTAAAACAACAAGGAAGAATAGCAAGGAGAAATACGTTCTGCCAGATGAAAATCATGACTATAACACAACCAAAATCAGAACCAGAAGTTAATGGCACACAAACAAATGCCTCAGCAGAAAACAAATGTTACCAGTGGACTGAAATTAAGTGTTTAGAAACAAAGTATGTGGCAATTTAAAATACAGTCCAATGGCATTTCAACACAGTGGGGAGATTTGGGCCAGGCTATCTTATTACAGGTAAACTAAAAATCCATATATAAAAGGCAAAGTAAATGAAAATATTAAAATATTAGTTTGATCTACAGTGAAGCAGATTGTCAAAACAGGAGAACTACAAGCCATAAAAGAATGACTGGTGGATGCACTCTAATAAACATTTTTAATATAAAATTTACCATTTTAACCATTTTAAGTGTGCAGTTCAGTGGCATTAAGTACCTTCACATTGTTGTGCAACCATTACCATTATCTGCTTCCAGAACTTTTTCATCTTCTCCAACTGAACTCTGTACCCATTAAATAATAATTCCACGTAACTCCCCACTGCCTCATCTGGCCAGCCCCTGGAGACCCCTATTCTACTTTCTGTCTTCATGAATTTGGCTACTATCTAATAAACCTTTTTAAAATGATATGGCAAGATATTTCCTGCACATACAAAATATGCAAAACCTCCCTCAAATTGATAAGAAAGTAAAGAGACTCCAATAAAAAAAATGGGTAAGTGATGTGAACAGGTAATTCATAAGAAAGAAAATGAAACCAATCAGCATAGAGATGTGAAAAAGTGTTCACATTTCTGATATGCAAAAACACTCAAAGGAAAACAATAGCAACTATTGTTTTGATGATAAGACTAGTAAAAAGTGATAGCATTATTAGCACTCAGTGCTGCAAAGTTGTGGAGAAAAGGTCACTTTCCTAAATTGCATGTGATATGTGAATGTCAGGAGTCATCTGCAGCAGCCCACCTGTTGGAGTGTGGTTCAGCACAGAAGGGTGGAGGGACATCGAGGGCCCTCACAGCACTGTTTTGCCTAGCAAAACAAAGCAAAACCGGGAATTGTTGACTATATTATCATATAGCCACACGATCTGCAACTATAAAAAAGTCAGGTTTTAGACCCCAATCTACTGATCCATTCAAGGCAAAAGTAGATTGTGGAATGATGAAGATGGTATGATTCCCATTTCTACCACAAAAGAAGGAAGGGGTGTGTATATGTGTGTGTGTACCAAAAATTCTGGAAAGCTATTAACACTGATTATCTTTATCTTTTCTTTCTATACCTTTATCCTGTTTGGCTCATTATGAAAAGCATCTATTGTTTTAATTAAAAAAAATTAGTTCATGTTGTTGCATGCATCGGTAGTTCATTGTAATTCATTCCTTTTTATTGCTGGGTAGTGTTTGTAGCATGCACATATCAAATGTGTTTATCTGTTCACTAGTTGATGGATAATTGGGCTGTAGTTTGAGTCTATTACAAAGAATGCTGCTATGAACATGGACATACTATGGACATACATTTTTATTCCTGAATAGCATGGTAGATTCATCTTTAACCTTATAATAATCTGTCCACCTGTTTTCGTAAGCACCTGTACCATTCTGCATTCCTACCAGCAATAACACACAACACAGGTAGCCCTCAAAGCCTTAAGCTAAGTGAAAGAAGCTAGACACAAAAAACCTTGTACAGAATGATTCCATTTGTATTGCATAGAATTGCACAGAATGGTTCCATTTATAGGAAATTATGGAAAAGGCAGAATAATAGTGCTAGAAAGGTGGTTGCCTTGGGCAGGTGTTGGAAAATGCTACTGACTGAAAAAGGGCACAAGAGATTTTTGGGAGTGGAAGAAATGTTCTTGACTGCATGGATTAAGTAATCAAGAATCAATAATTCAGTTACTGTCTAATAAACATCTTTAAAATGATAAGGCAAGATATTTCCAGCACATATAAAATATGCAAAAAGCTCCCACAAATTGATAAGAAAGTAAAGAGACTCCAATAAAAAAAATGGGTAAGTGATGTGAACAGATAATTCATAAGAAAGGAAATTAAACCAGCCAGCACATAGATGTGAAAAAGTGTTCACATTTCTGGTACACAAAAGCACTCAAAGGAAAGGACAGGGGCTTGGGAGAGGGGTGTGTTACTGATGGAGTGGGGAACAGGGGTTTTCTTTGGTCTGGAATATTCTGATCTGGGTGACTATTACTTAGTGAATGCATACATAAAATTCTAATAAACAACACACTTAAGATTCGTGCACTGGTCGGGCACGATAGCTCATGCCTGTAATCTCAGCACTTTGGGAGGCCAAGGTGGGTAGATCACCTGAGGTCAGGAGTTTGAGACCAGCCTGGCCAATATGGTGAAACCCTGTCTCTACTAAAAGTACAAAAGTTAGCTGGATGTGGTGGCAGGCACCTGTAATCCCAGCTACTTGGGAGGCTGAAGCAGGAGAATTGCTTGAACCTGCGAAGCAGAGGTTGTAGTGAGCCGAGATTGCACCATTGCACTCTAGCCTGGGGGACAGAGTAAGACGCCATCTCAAAAAAAAAAAAAAAAAAAAATAGATTTGTGCACTCTATGACACCTCAACAAATTCATATTTAAATCCCAAAATTAAAACAAAAACACCAGGCAGCAGGCTTGGGATGTAATTTGCTGTGTCATTAGGAGCCATTGTAGTTTCTGAAGCTAGGGAAAAATATGTCGAAAGTGATTTCAGAACAGGAATTGGCCATGTTTTCAGGAAGCCCTGGTCAGGGAAGAAGAGTTGGCCACATTCTCAGGGGATGAATATGAGCATCAGCCACTGGGTGAAGTGACAAGGCCTGGGAAGGCCTAAGGTGGGGTGGAAGGAAGGCAGGGGCCCAAAAAGCATTTCAAAGAAGAGCACATACAATTTGAAGATGATAACTCAATGACATGAAAAAGGTAGGAAGATTGTAGAAGTAATAACAGCCACAATTGACATGTACAGAGTGTTTACTAAGTGTCTGGCCCTTTTCTACAACTTTGCACATGTTAATCTTTTAATATTGTAGGGATCATTATGATTTCCTTTTCATTAGTGGAATCTAAGACCAGAGAGGGTAAGTAGCCAGTTTGAGGTCACACAGTAGGGAGGCAGAGCTGAGAGGGCTTCTGCATACTGGAAGGAAGATGGCGAGGTCAGTTTGGGACACCTGGCATTACAGTCATGAGCAAACACCCACCACTTGACATCGGCAGGAGCCGATGTCAACTTGCATGCCCAGAGACTTCAGGATATAAAGCAAAACATGATTCAAGTGCAAAAGATCATTCCTGATAAAGCCACGATGCGATACCATCTCACACCCATCAGAATGGCCACTAACAACAACAACAACAAACAAACAAACAAACGAAAAACAGAAAACAAGTGTTGGCGAGAATGTGGATAAATATGAACTGGTTGGAGTATAAAATTGTGCAGCTACTGTGGAAAACGGCATGGCAGTTCCTCAAAACGTTAAACATATAATCGCCATATGATCCAGCAACCCCACTTCTGGGTACATACCCATAATAAGTGATAGCAGGGACTCAAACACATATATGCACACCATGTTCATGGAAGCATTATTCGCACTGGTTAAAAGGTAGAAACCACCCAAATATCCTCAACTGATGAATGGACAAACAAAATGTGGTCCATGCAGACAATGAAATATTATTCAGGCTTAAAACGGAAGGAAATTCTGACACATGCTACAAGACGGATAAACCTTGAGGATATTATGCTAATGGAAATAAGTCAGTCACAAAAGGACAAATACTATATGACTCCACTTAGATGAGGATGCTAGAGTAGTCGAATTCATCGAGACAGAAAGCAGAATGGGAGTTGCTAGACTGGGCGGGGGGAGGGGGAAGTGGGGAGTTGTTGTCTAACAGGGACAGAGTTTCAGTTTTGCAAAATGAAAAGTTCTGGTGATGGAGGGTGGTGATGGTTGCACAACAATGTGAATGTTCCTAATGCCACTGTGAAAAATGGTTTCAATGGTAAACTTTATGTGATATATATTTTACCACAACTTAAAAATAAGTAGCAACTAAGTAAAAGCCAAAAAAAACTATTCCCAGAAAAATCACACACCGAGAACTGTGGGCACAGTCACAGGGCTCAGTTGCAGCCTGACACCCCCAACTCCAGGGCAAGGACAGACAGACTGACTTTCATATTGATTTTTCTCTCTTTCTTCATTCTGAGCAAAATTAGACCTCCAGTATTCCAAATTCATCATCACTTTGCGATGCATTTTCATGCCTGTAATGATAGAATTCCTGCCTGAGGCTATAAATAATTGAGCTAAGATACTTCCAAACCTGGATGATAACATGTTCCTCGTGGGACACCGAGGCAGCATCCCTCAGCACTCCCTGTCCTCCGCAGCTATTAAAAGGCTCTGTGGGTGTCTGGCCACATGTCAGAAAGTGCTGCCTCAGAGGTAAACAAACCACAGCTAAAAAATAATAAATAACACATAGAAAGCTATGCACATAGATTTCCAAGGAGCCAGCTCTCTTCAACTACCCGCACAAACGGTGAATACGCATGAGAGAGGCTTGTTCAGATAAAAACAAGAATTCAACCAAACATGTAAAAATGTTGCCTGCTACTAAGTAGGCATGAGATGATTGGAGATTCCTAGAAAACCGGGAAATCCTTACTTGCTTTGGTCCCTGGGGTTCCAGGAGCCCAGAGACGTGAGGCAGGCTCCATCCAGTGCACCCCCAAGGGAGATCTGTGCTTTGACTCCACTCCTACTAAATGTACAAGGGCTTACAAGCTAATTTCCATGAACACTAAGCAAATGGATTGGAGGGGTAGACAGTGATAATATTAATATATGCATATAACGTACAATTAAATTAATGTATTGACATGATTACTTAATATTACTCATAAGAGGAAAATGAGGGGCACGAGATTCTGTATAAAGTGTGACTGAAAAGAAAATACGTGGAAAATTAACTGAAAACCCCAAGCCCTCTTTTTGTATATTTCTTTGTTTTCTAAAATTTCTCTAGTGCATATGTATGTACTACTTTTACAGTGCAATACAATTTATTTCTAAAGAATGTAAGTTAGTGTGGTGCAGCTATTTTAACCCCCAGCGGACATTTGGCAAAGTCTGAAGGTTGTCACAATGTTAGGGGGAGATGTGCTACTGGCATCTAGAGAGTGAAGGTCAGAGGGGCTGCTAATCGTCCTAAAATGCACAGGACAGCTGGTCCCAAAGATCGACCATGTCAAGATGGGGAAGTGAAGATTGCTTTGTTGAAACAGAAGACAGCAAGACAGAATGGCCAGAACCTCATAAAAGTACCAGAGAGAATGCGTGATGGTGACAGGAAGGCACTCAATCCTTGCAGGTGTTCAACTGCGTGGACCAGCCAGGGTCCACCAGAAAGGGCGCTGCAGAGACCGCTGGGTCAGGAGAGGATCTCAGCAGCAAGGAGGCCACCAACCAGCCCTGGACACCAGCAGGCAGCGCCAAGAAGGTGCTTGCTCTCTTGAAAAAAAAAGGCCACAAGCCATCACATCAGAGGAGGCAGGATCAGATCCAACATCCAACAAAGTACATCTCTCTTAGCAGTTATTTTAAGTATTAAATTGCATTTAACTAAATTATAGGAAATTACAGATTGGCCAATTTAATTTAATTTTCAGTGCTCAAAGGCTTTACTTCAAAAGGAACTATAAATTCCTAATCTTTATATAACAAGTCTTCATTTCTCAAGGTTATAAGCAGTAAAATGAAAACATGAAGAGAAAGGACTTTATATCAAAGCACTATGCCAAACAAAAGAAGCTGTGTTTTCTAAAATAAGTGACTTCCATCCTGCTAAGCAGATGCAGATGTACTAATCTTCATTTTTAAAAGGCCCTGGGGGCAGAAAGGAAGGAAGAATTATGGAATATAACTTTTTCACATGGAGTTTGTCTCATGAGTCACATCTTCTGAGCTGGTGCTCTAAGCAGCTTGCTTCATTTTTAGTCATTCCCCTGGATTCCTGAAAATGTAAGATTTTGACAAATAATGATTGAGGACCTACTATGTGCTGGGCCAGGAGCTCCTACAGGCCTTTTCTGAGGGCTGCCTGTCACCTCTGTGGGTCACCAGAGGACGCCTCCCCATGGGTTCGTCAAGGAATCTCAGACCCAAGTTTGCAAAGTAATGGGGTTCAATCTCCATTGCTTTTAGACACTTTAGACTTTGGGCTTTTCCAATAA